>NC_034200.2:28335130-28611252 GCF_002021735.2 Oncorhynchus kisutch
CTCTCTCTCCTGTATCCCTCTCTCTCTCTCTCCTGTATCCCCCCCCTCTCTCTCTCCTGTATCCCCCCCTCTCTTTCTCTCCTCTCTCTCTCTCCTGTATCCCCCCCCCTCTCTCTCTCCTGTATCCCCCCCCTCTCTCTCTCCTATCCCCCCTCTCTCTCTCCTGTATCCCCCCCCTCTCTCTCTCCTGTATCCCCCCCCCCCCTCTCTCTCTCCTGTATCCCTCCTCTCTCTCTCTCCTGTATCCCCCCCCTCTCTCTCTCCTGTATCCCCCCCTCTCTCTCTCCTGTATCCCCCCTCTCTCTCTCTCCCCCCTCTCTCTCTCCTGTATCCCCCCCCTCTCTCTCTCCTGTATCCCCCCCCTCTCTCTCTCCTGTATCCCCCCCTCTCTCTCTCCTTGTCTCCTCTCCTCTATCTCCCATCTCCTTTCGCGCGCTCTCCTGTTGATCTCTGTCTCTGCGTGTGTACTAATACCTCCCTCTGTTCTAGGTATTACCCGCACCACTATGCCCCCTTCCTGTCAGATGTGCGGAACATAGCCCATCTGAAGTTGACCTTTGACATGGGCAAGCCTTTCATGCCCTTCCAGCAGCTGCTGGGAGTCCTGCCTTCTGCCAGCAAAGACCTGCTGCCCCAGAGCTATAGGGTAACAGACCGACAGACACGCGCGCACATAGCAGCATTGTGGGGACCTATGACACACACACAGTTCTGATACCTGTATTTTGTTCTTTGTGCAGCACCTGATGACATCAGAGAGTTCTAGCATCATTGAGTATTACCCTCTGGACTTCAAGACAGACCTTAATGGGAAACAACAGGAGTGGGAGGCTGTGGTGCTCATCCCCTTCATTGACGAGGTACGTAGACACACACACATAAATACAAGTCAATTACATACTTCATACATGTCTTTGTCTTATTTTGCTTATTTGCACGTTTCCTTTCCAGAGATGTCTGCTTGCTGCGATGGAGCCTTATAACGATCACATGACCAAGGCTGAGAAGGCCCGTAACCGCCACACACAGTGTGCTGTGTACAGCTACCACGCTGAGCTAGACTACCCCTCCACCTCCACCCTGCCTGACCTGTTCCCCAACATCATGCACTGCCATGTCAGGTGAGACACGCCCACACACACACACTCACAGTTATACACATGCACATTCCATGAGGCTAACATACAGTGATGTGTTTGGTGGTTTCCAGAGTGACACCGGTTCCCATGGATGCGTGGCACGTGTCGTTGAGCCACGTGGGGCGCAGTATCAACAGCAGCCAGCTCTACTTCTGTGGCTTCCCCACCTTAAAGCACATCAGACACAAGGTACCACAGACAGACTACAATTCGCTACAGTAATAGCTAGACTCGTTTGATGATATATCTGACAAATTGCAAAGTGTGTGGCGTTTCATGAAACTCGTTCTCTACAATACCTTTGCTACAACAAGGGACTACTTTGTTTGAACGTTTGATCATGTCACTGTAAAGAGACGCCGTTTCTGTGGAAACATTTGGTCTTATTGATCTGAATGTTGTTCAGTCAGCTGTTCTGCAACACAACACTCTAAAAGAGTTTAGTTTTGTCTCATCTTACGTCAGCTGTTGTACCTGAACCTGGCCTCAGCTTCACATTCCAGCTCAGGCTTCATCCATGTTATGAAGATGGATATTGATTGTGCACCTGCCGCTTACTCGAAGCCGGGCCTGTAACTGCGTTCATGTCTGAGTGGTCGAACAGCGAGCTCCTCGTTGAGACCATCTGTCCCTGGGCCATTCACTGCCACATCAAAATGAAACAAAGTTATCCTGCTTCTTCAGTGGGCTATGTTGGGATATATCGCTTGTCATCTTTGGTGTGCCTATCAATGCCCAAGCCCTTCCCCCCCATCCTATTACAAAAATAATTGTATTAAGTCATACAAAGGTTTTACTGCTTTTTGAAGTTTCAAATGCATCCTTTCATTACTAAATGTGTGGAGTGAAAAGTGTAGTGTCAACAGTTATCCTGGGTTGAACTCAGTTGACCAAAGTTAGTTCGCTAACTGTTTTATCACGGCTGCCATTTACACCCCAATATTGACAAAGATAATCGTTTTTTCCCCAATCTTAGTCGGAATACTTTGTATGTTTCATCTGTAGATGTTTCATGTGTGTCTTCTGCCTCTAGTTCTATAAGAAGAAGCACGGGGTGGTGGTGTTCCAGCAGAGCAGCCGAGGAGAGAACATGATGCTGGAGATCACACCTAGCAAGGAGGAACCTGTGAGTGAAGACAGTCTGGTTTCTATGAAGAGTCAAGGATGGTTAGATATACAGTATGTGTCTGGAGCAGAAGTAGTAGATATTGTTTTTCACCACCCCTCCCTTCCCTCCCCCCCCCCCCCCATTTCAGGTGTGTGACAATGTGGCCTCTCTGGTCCTGGGTCGGTCTGTGTTTGTCAACTGGCCCCACCTAGAGGAGGCCAGGGTGGTAGCAGTGTCTGACGGGGAGAGCAAGTAAGAGCCACACAGTTCTGGTCATGTCTAATGAGGGCTGAACTACAGTACTAAACCTGAACTGTCCCTCAAAACCAAACACCTCTGGCTCTGCCCTTTCTTCACTTCTCATTAGACTATAACTTTGAAGTACACGAGTTGTCAATATTCATCAATATCTCTCTCCTACTTCCAACCCTCCTTTCCCCTACATATTCTCTCTCCTCTTTCCCTCCATCACTCACCCGTCCCTCCCAGGTTCTTCCTGGAGGAGCCGGCAGGGATGCAGAAGCTGTACGACGGGGACTCTCCTCCCCCCACTAAGGTCACCTACCTCAGTGACAAGGAACAGAAGGACTGGGTTAAGGACGTACAGGGCATCACTGAGCAGTAAGCATCTATTTGCCATCAAAGTGGACCAGTTTTTCAGTGAGGTCTTGTGCATGTTTGATTTCTGCACTCTCTCTGGCAGAAGTTCCATCCTATGAGTCTTATTACATTTTTTAAATCTTGACCTTTATTTCACCAAGAAGACCCATTTTGGTCAGAAGACCTCTTCCTCTAGGGAGACCTGTGTTTTGCCTGACTGCTCTCCCTACCATAATACCTCTGTTTCTCTCTCCTCCCACCTGTCTCCCCTCTCAGTTTCGGCAAGCGTAAGGGCATTACGGTGAATGAGACGGCGGTGGTTTTGTATACCCAGCTGCTGACAGGCAGGAAGTATGTACCTGGGCAGAGTGGACAGGTGCACCTGGAGAAACAGTGGTCCAAGCAGATACTGCCCTTCCCCTACCAGACCATCGTCAAGGTAAGCACACGCGCGTACACACACAGGAAGACCTACTACACACACACGCTAGAGCTGGGCGTTATAGACGACAAATCCATACTGTGATAAATGGCCAGAATTGGTGCGATAAGAATAAATAAAACGGTAACTTTAAATAATAATACTACTACTAGTTTGATTGTTGTAGCCGTCAATTGTCCCATAAAAATCACCCGTAACTTTTCTCTGGTATAGGCTTCTTATCGTAATGAACAATATCAGGAAAATGCCTACGATAAGGATGGTCGGTGTCTCACACACACACAACTCTCTCTCCCTCAGGACATCAAAGCCTTTGACTCGTCATCCACTCGCTTCAAGACCCTGGAGGAGCTGTTTCCCCCGACGACCACGGTTTTCATGGTGGGGAACCCCTACTACGGTGCCATGGGAGAGGTCGGTACAATTTTCTGTTTCCTGTCTCTACTTTTATGCCAGTTGTTGTTGTTTTCCATTACCCTTTCCTCCTCTTAAAAACAACAGTCTTGACGAAGCTAAATGTGTGGAGTCATGAAATGAGGATCTGTGAGAAGCCTTTCATGCTTTTCCCTTTGGTCACACAGGTGCAGGAGTCCAGTGATGTCATCAAAGAGGGACGGGTGCGGGTGGTGTTCACGGTGCCCTGTGAACCACCGATGGAATCCTTAATACAGAACCAGCATGTAAGTCATTCTCAAAACAACACCTCTCTCACACTCCTCCCCTGCCTCACCACATTACTAAACACGCACCCTTTCCAAGCTCACCCTCCTCTCTGTCTGTCTGTCTGTAGAAATACTGTGTGAAGTACAGTCCAGGCTACGTTCTGGCCTCACGCCTCGGCATCACCGGCTACCTCGTCTCCAGATTCTCTGGCAGCATCTTCGTCGGCAGAGGATCCAAGAAAAAGTGAGAACAAATTTCAAATGACAGCCTATTCTCTATTTGATTCCCTACTGTTGATCATATAGGTTGGTTTGTTTGTGTCTAATAAACCGTGTTTTTCTCTCTCTGTTTGTTCTGTTCTCTCTCTGTTTGTTCTGTTCTCTCTCTGTTTGTTCTGTTCTCTCTCTGTTTGTTCTGTTCTCTCTCTGTTTCTTCTGTTCTCTCTCTGTTTCTTCTGTTCTCTCTCTGTTTGTTCTGTTCTCTCTCTGTTTCTTCTGTTCTCTCTCTGTTTCTTCTGTTCTCTCTCTGTTTGTTCTGTTCTCCCTCGGTTTCTTCTGTTCTCCCTCGGTTTCTTCTGTTCTCCCTCCCTCCACAGTCCCCATGGGGAGCAGAAGGCTAACGTGGGTCTGAACCTGAAGTTCAATAAGAAGAATGAGGAGGTGCCAGGTTACACCAAGAGAACTGAGAAGGAGTGGCTCTATTCTGTCGCTGTGGAGGATCTGATGGCTGAGTACTTGGATAGGTGTGTGTGAAACAGCATTGTGCGTGTTATTATTAGTGTGTGCGCGTGTGTAACCTGCCTTGTGTGTCTCCTGTAGGTTCTCTGAGGTGTTTGACCTGGTGTCCAGGAACAGTCACGACGATGTCTTCTACGAGGACGACATCTGGCCCGGAGTGGACCAAAACGGGTATACATGTTCATGCATTTAACATTCATCATTTCCACTGTCATATAGTCATAACAGGTAAACTTGCAACACTTTCATTCAGATGTTCTTAAACACAAGGAGTAAGTTGGTGTGTAACGATGAAGTAGATTGTAACAGTTATAGTAATAATGAGGGTAGTGGTGGTGATGATTTTCCGTCAGGGCGGAGAGGGTGAAGGAGATCACTTCCTGGTTGAAGACACACCCAGTCGCCGACATCGCCCGGGCGTCATGTGACCTGCAGATCCTGGACACGGCCATCGTGGAGCAGATCGAGGAGGAGGTGGCTAAGGTAACTAGGGGCTGTCAATCATTTATCGGTCTTCCCTCGGCTCTGTCATCAATATTCTCTGTCAATCATTTATCAAGCTGCCTTCACTCATGCTGCCAAACATACCCTCGTAAAACTGACTATGCTACCGATCCTTGCCTTCGGTGATGTCATTTACAAAATAGCCTCCAACACTCTACTCAGCAAATTGGATGCAGTCTATCACAGTGCCATCCGTTTTGTCACCAAAGCCCCATATACTACCCACCACTGTGACCTGTATGCTCTCTTTGGCTGGCCCTTGCTTCATATATTCGTCTCCAAACCCACTGGCTCCAGGTCATCTACAAGTCTTTGCTAGGTAAAGCCCCGCCTTTTCTCAGCTCACTGGTCACCATAGCAGCACCCACTCGTAGCACGCTCTCCAGCAGGTATATCTCACTGGTCATCCCCAAAGCAAATTCCTCCTTTGACCGCCTTTTCTTCCAATTCTCTGCTGCCAATGACTGGAACGAATTGCAAAAATCACTGAAGCTGTAGACTTACATCTCCCTCACTAACTTTAAGCATCAGCTGTCAGAGCAGCTTACCGATCACTGTACCTGTACATAGCCCATCTGTAAATAGCCCATCCAATCTACCTCATCCCCATACTGTTATTTATTTTGCTCCTTGGAACCCCAGTATCTCCACTTGCACATCTATCATTCCAGTGTTAATGCTAAGTTGTAATTATTTCGCCACTATGGCTTATTTATTGTCTTACCTCCCCAATCTTACAGCATTTGCACACACTGTATATAGATGTTTCTATTATTGTTATTGACTGTACGTTTGTTTATGTGTAACTGTGTGTTGGTGTATGTGTCGCACTGCTTTTCTTTATCTTGGCCAGGTCGCAGTTGTAAATGAGAACTTGTTCTCAACTGGCCTACCTGGTTGAATAAAGGTGAAAAATAAATAAATACCTGGTTGAATAAAGGTGAAATAAGAAAATAAAAATCTGTCTACTCCTCCTCTGTTTTTCTATGTATCCATCACCTCTACCCTTGTTTATCTGTCTGAATAAGGCAGATGGGTGGACACACTACTCAACAAGCCCTTCCTTCACTGTCAATGATTCATTGACTTTCTTTTGGTAGTGTTCCTGTAGTCCCTCTTACCTCCCTCTGTTTCTCAGGTCAAGAAGAGCAGCAAGAAAGTGCGTGTGACCGTCAAGCCACATTTACTCTTCAGGGTGAGGAATGTCTTTACCTGTGTGTGGAGAGGAAAATCTAATACTTCGTCTGTCATATAGTTGATCCAACACACACAACTTCTCTGAATCCTGTAGTGTGTGTCTCTCTCTCCAGCCCTTAGAGCAGCAGCACGGTGTGGTCCCTGACCCGGATGCAGAGTACCACCTGTTTGACCGGGTGGTCAACGTCAGAGAGAGCTTCTCTGTCCCCTCGGCCTCAGAGGAACCATCATCGGAATCAAGGGAGGTGAGTGGTCACACCCACTGTCTGTTACGTCTCTCTCTCTCTCATATACAACACACCCACTGTCTGTTACGTCTCTCTCTCTCTCATATACAACACACCCACTGTCTGTTATCTCTCTCTCTCTCTCATATACAACACACCCACTGTCTGTTACGTCTCTCTCTCTCTCTCTCTCTCATATACAACACACCCACTGTCTGTTACGTCTCTCTCTCTCTCATATACAACACACCCACTGTCTGTTACGTCTCTCTCTCATATACAACACACCCACTGTCTGTTACGTCTCCCTCTCATATACAACACACCCACTGTCTGTTACGTCTCTCTCTCTCTCATATACAACACACCCACTGTCTGTTACGTCTCTCTCTCTCTCATATACAACACACCCACTGTCTGTTACGTCTCTCTCTCTCTCATATACAACACACCCACTGTCTGTTACTTCTCTCTCTCATATACAACACACCCACTGTCTGTTACGTCTCCCTCTCATATACAACACACCCACTGTCTGTTACATCTCTCTCTCATATACAACACACCCACTGTCTGTTACTTCTCTCTCTCATATACAACACACCCACTGTTACTTCTCCCTCTCATATACAACACACCCACTGTTACTTCTCCCTCTCATATACAACACACCCACTGTCTGTTACGTCTCTCTCTCATATACAACACACCCACTGTCTGTTACGTCTCTCTCTCATATACAACACACCCACTGTCTGTTAAGTCTCTCTCCCTCTCATATACAACACACCCACTTTCTGTTACGTCTCTCTCTCATATACAACACACCCACTTTCTGTTACATCTCTCTCTCTCTCATATACAACACACCCACTGTCTGTTACATCTCTCTCTCATATACAACACACCCACTGTCTGTTACGTCTCTCTCTCATTTACGACACACCCACTGTCTGTTACGTCTCTCTCTCATATACAACACACCCACTGTCTGTTACTTCTCTCTCTCATATACAACACACCCACTGTCTGTTACTTCTCTCTCTCATATACAACACACCCACTGTTACGTCTCTCTCTCATATACAACACACCCACTGTCTGTTACGTCTCCCTCTCATATACAACACACCCACTGTCTGTTACGTCTCTCTCTCATATACAACACACCCACTGTCTGATACGTCTCCCTCTCATATACAACACACCCACTGTCTGTTACGTCTCCCTCTCATATACAACACACCCACTGTCTGTTACGTCTCTCTCTCATATACAACACACCCACTGTCTGTTACGTCTCTCTCTCATATACAACACACCCACTGTCTGTTACTTCTCTCTCTCATATACAACACACCCACTGTCTGTTACGTCTCTCTCTCATATACAACACACCCACTGTCTGTTACGTCTCTCTCTCATATACAACACACCCACTGTCTTACGTCTCTCTCTCTCAAATACAACACACCCACTGTCTGTTACTTCTTTCTCTCTCTCATATACAACACACTCACTGTCTGTTACGTCTCTCTCATATACAACACACCCACACTGTCTGTTACGTCTCTCTCATATACAACACACCCACTGTCTGTTACGTCTCCCTCTCATATACAACACACCCACTGTCTGTTACGTCTCTCTCTCTCTCATATACAACACACCCACTGTCTGTTACGTCTCTCTCTCTCTCTCTCATATACAAACACACCCACTGTCTGTTACGTCTCTCTCTCTCTCTCTCATATACAACACACCCACTGTCTGTTATCTCTCTCTCTCTCTCTCATATACAACACACCCACACTGTCTGTTACGTCTCTCTCTCTCTCTCATATACAACACACCCACTGTCTGTTATCTCTCTCTCCCTCTCATATACAACACACCCACTGTCTGTTACGTCTCTCTCTCTCTCATATACAACACACCCACTGTCTGTTACGTCTCTCTCTCTCTCTCATATACAACACACCCACTGTCTGTTACGTCTCTCTCTCTCTCTCTCATATACAACACACCCACTGTCTGTTACGTCTCTCTCTCTCTCTCTCATATACAACACACCCACTGTCTGTTATCTCTCTCTCTCTCTCTCATATACAACAACACCCACACTGTCTGTTACGTCTCTCTCTCTCTCTCATATACAACACACCCACTGTCTGTTATCTCTCTCTCCCTCTCATATACAACACACCCACTGTCTGTTACGTCTCTCTCTCTCTCATATACAACACACCCACTGTCTGTTACGTCTCTCTCTCTCTCTCATATACAACACACCCACTGTCTGTTACGTCTCTCTCTCTCTCTCTCATATACAACACACCCACTGTCTGTTACCGTCTCTCTCTCTCTCTCATATACAACACAACCCACTGTCTGTTATCTCTCTCTCTCTCTCCTCTCTCATATACAACACACCCACACTGTCTGTTACGTCTCTCTCTCTCTCTCTCATATACAACACACCCACTGTCTGTTACGTCTCTCTCTCTCTCATATACAACACACCCACTGTCTGTTATCTCTCTCTCCCTCTCATATACAACACACCCACTGTCTGTTACGTCTCTCTCTCTCTCTCATATACAACACACCCACTGTCTGTTACGTCTCTCTCTCTCTCTCTCATATACAACACACCCACTGTCTGTTACGTCTCTCTCTCTCTCTCTCATATACAACACACCCACTGTCTGTTATCTCTCTCTCTCTCTCTCATATACAACACACCCACACTGTCTGTTACGTCTCTCTCTCTCTCTCATATACAACACACCCACACTGTCTGTTACTCATAAACACACACGCGACCACCCTCTGGTCTTTGAACTGTCTCTAAACCGATGTTAACCTCTCTCCCGTGGCAGCTGATCGGGAGGCTGAGATCTTGTATGAGGTTGTGTTTGATGAAGAGTTTGCTGGGGGACTTACTATCAGGTACAGTCTGTCTGTATTTCATTGTTTCACGTAGGTCTATGTTAAGTGTTTCAGGCCTTGACTCAAAACATTTTCTTTTAGGTTATGTGTTTTATATGCCAAGTACCTGTGTTTTGTGACCGTGGTCTGTTGTCTGATCTGACTGTTCTGGGTGACTGTATTCTGCCTGACCGTGGTCTGTTGTCTGATCTGACTGTTCTGGGTGACTGTATTCTGCCTGACTGTGGTCTGTTGTCTGATCTGACTGTTCTGGGTGACTGTATTCTACCTGACCGTGGTCTGTTGTCTCACTTGACTGTTCTGGGTGACTGTATTCTACCTGACCGTGGTCTGTTGTCTCACTTGACTGTTCTGGGTGACTGTATTCTACCTGACCGTGGTCTGTTGTCTCACTTGACTGTTCTGGGTGACTGTATTCTCCCTGACAGTGGTCTGTTGTCTGATCTGACTGTTGTTCTGTGTGACTGTATTCTGCCTGACCGTGGTCTGTTGGGTGACTGTATTCTCCCTGACCGTGGTCTGTTGTCTGATCTGACTGTTCTGGGTGACTGTATTCTGCCTGACCGTGGTCTGTTGGGTGACTGTATTCTCCCTGACCGTCGTCTGTTGTCTGATCTGACTGTTCTGGGTGACTGTATTCTGCCTGACCGTGGTCTGTTGGGTGACTGTATTCTACCTGACTGTGGTCTGTTGTCTGATCTGACTGTTGTTCTGGGTGACTGTATTCTACCTGACCGTGGTCTGTTGTCTGATCTGACTTGTTCTGGGTGACTGTATTCTACCCGACTGTGGTCTGTTGTCTGATCTGACTGTTGTTCTGGGTGACTGTATTCTGCCTGACCGTGGTCTGTTGGGTGACTGTATTCTGCCTGACCGTGGTCTGTTGTCTGATCTGACTGTTCTGGGTGACTGTATTCTACCTGACTGGTCTGTTGTCTGATCTGACTGTTGTTCTGGGTGACTGTATTCTACCTGACCGTGGTCTGTTGTCTGATCTGACTTGTTCTGGGTGACTGTATTCTGCCTGACCGTGGTCTGTTGGGTGACTGTATTCTGCCTGACCGTGGTCTGTTGGGTGACTGTATTCTGCCTGACCGTGGTCTGTTGTCTGATCTGACTGTTCTGGGTGACTGTATTCTACCTGACTGTGGTCTGTTGTCTGATCTGACTGTTGTTCTGGGTGACTGTATTCTACCTGACCGTGGTCTGTTGTCTGATCTGACTTGTTCTGGGTGACTGTATTCTACCCGACTGTGGTCTGTTGTCTGATCTGACTGTTGTTCTGGGAGACTGTATTCTACCTGACTGTGGTCTGTTGTCTGATCTGACTGTTGTTCTGGGTGACTGTATTCTACCTGACTGTGGTCTGTTGTCTGATCTGACTGTTGTTCTGGGTGACTGTATTCTACCTGACTGTGGTCTGTTGTCTGATCTGACTGTTGTTCTGGGTGACTGTATTCTGCCTGACTGTGGTCTGTTGTCTGATCTGACTGTTGTTCTGGGTGACTGTATTCTGCCTAGGTGTGCGTCGGGCCGTGGCTACAGGCTGCCTCCGTGTGCCTTAATCAACCTGAGCCATGGATGCCGCTTTGAGCAGGGTTCACACAAACTGACCGCCATCGTCAAACCCCAGCCTGCCGCCGCCTCCCACCACCACGCACACAACAAAGAACAGCTGTCTGGGCTTAACCACTCACCACGCTCACCCTTCATACCCACACAGGTAGGACTGGAATAGAGAAAATTACACCTGTACTCATGTCACAACCACACACACTCAAATAAGAATGGGTCAAATCTCCCACTCATTAGACTTTCCCGCCCCCCCCCATGTCTCTCCCTCCCTCTCTCCCCCCCATGTATGTTTCTCCCTCCCTCCCCCCCATGTCTCTCTCTCCCTCCCTCCCCCCCATGTCTCTCTCTCCCTCCCTCCCCCCCATGTCTCTCTCTCCTCCCTCCCCCCCATGTCTCTCTCTCCCTCCCTCCCCCCCATGTCCTCTCCTCCCTCGCTCCATGTATTTCTCTCCCTCCCTCCCCCCCATGTCCTCTCTCCCTCGCTCCCATGTATTTCTCTCCCTCCCTCCCCCCCATGTCTCTCTCTCTCCCTCGCTCCCATGTATTTCTTCTCTCCTCCCCTCCCCCCCCATGTCTCTCCCCCCCCATGTCCTCTCTCCCTCGCTCCCATGTATATGTCTCTCCCTCCCTCCCATGTATGTCTCTCCCTCCCATGTATGTCCCCTCCCTCGCTCCCATGTATTTCTCTCCCTCCCTCCCATGTATGTCTCTCCTCCCATGTAAGTCCCCTCCCTCCCCCCCATGCCTCCCTCTCCCCATGTCTCTCTCCCTCCCATGTAATGTCCCTCCCTTCCTCCCCCATGTCTCTCTCCCTCCCTCCCCCCATGTCTCTCTCCCTCCCTCCCCCCATGTCTCTCTCCCTCCCTCCCCCCATGTCTCTCTCCCTCCCTCCCCCCATGTCTCTCTCTCCCTCCCTCCCCCATGTCTCTCTCCCTCCCTCCCCCCATGTCTCTCTCCCTCCTCCCCCCATGTCTCTCTCCTCCCTCCCCCATGTCTCTCTCCCTCCCTCCCCATGTCTCTCTCCCTCCCTCCCCCCATGTCTCTCTCCCTCCCTCCCCCCCATGTCTCTCTCCCTCCCCCATGTCTCTCTCTCCCTCCCTCCCCCCATGTCTCTCCCTCCCTCCCCCCATGTCTCTCTCTCCCTCCCTCCCCCCATGTATGTCCCTCCTCCCTCCCATGTATGTCGCTCTCTCCCTCCCTCCCCCCATGTCTCTCTCCCTCGCTCCCCCCATGTATGTCCCTCCCTCCCTCCCATGTATGTCTCTCTCTCCCTCCCTCCCCCCATGTCTCTCTCCCTCGCTCCCATGTATTTCTCTCCCTCCCTCCCCCCCATGTCCTCTCCCCCCCATGTCTCTCTCCCTCGCTCCCATGTATTCTCTCCCTCTCTCCCATGTATGTCTCTCCCTCCCATGTATTTCCCTCCCTCGCTCCCATGTATTTCTCTCCCTCCCTCCCATGTATGTCTCTCCCTCCCATGTATGTCCCTCCCTCCCCCCCATGCCTCCCTCCCTCCCCCCATGTCTCTCTCCCTCCCATGTATGTCCTCCCTCCCCCCCATGTCTCTCTCCCTCCCTCCCCCCATGTCTCTCTCCCTCCCTCCCCCCCATGTCTCTCTCCCTCCCTCCCCCCATGTCTCTCTCCCTCCCTCCCCCCCATGTCTCTCTCCCTCCCTCCCCCCCATGTCTCTCTCCCTCCCTCCCCCATGTCTCTCTCCCTCCCTCCCCCATGTCTCTCTCCCTCCCTCCCCCCATGTCTCTCTCCCTCCCTCCCCCATGTCTCTCTCCCTCCCTCCCCCCATGTCTCTCTCCCTCCCTCCCCCCATGTCTCTCTCCCTCCCTCCCCCCCCATGTCTCTCCCTCCCTCCCCCCCATGTCTCTCCCTCCCTCCCCCCCATGTCTCTCCCTCCCTCCCCCCCATGTCTCTCCCTCCCTCCCCCCCATGTCTCTCCTCCTCCCCCTCCCTCTCCCCCCCCATGTCCTCTCTCTCCCTCCCTCCCCCCATGTCTCTCCCTCCCTCCCCCCATGTCTCTCTCTCCTCCTCCTCCCCCCATGTCGCTCTCTCCCCCCATGTCTGTCCCTCCTCTCTCCCCCCATGTCTTCTCTCCCTCCCCCCCATGTCTCTCTCTCTCCCTCCCTCCCCCCATGTCTCTCTCTCCCTCCCTCCCCCCATGTCTCTCTCTCCCTCCCTCCCCCCCCATGTATGTCCCTCCCTCCTCCCCCCCATGTATGTCTCTCCTCCCTCCCCCCCATGTATGTCTCTCCCTCCCTCCTCCCTCCCATGTATGTCTCTCCCTCCCTCCCTCCCATGTATGTCTCTCCCGCCCTCCTCCCTCCCATGTATGTCTCTCCCTCCCTCCCTCCCTCCCATGTATGTCTCTCCCTCCCTCCCTCCCTCCCATGTATGTCTCTCTCTCCCTCCCCTCCCTTCCATGTATGTCTCTCTCTCCCTCCCTCCCTCCCATGTATGTCTCTCTCTCCCTCCCTCCCTCCCATGTATGTCTCTCTCTCCCTCCCTCCCTCCCATGTATGTCTCTCTCTCCCTCCCTCCCTCCCATGTATGTCTCTCTCTCCCTCCCTCCCTCCCATGTATGTCTCTCCCTCCCTCCCTCCCTCCCATGTATGTCTCTCTCTCTCCTCCCTCCCATGTATGTCCCTCCCTCCCTCCCATGTATGTCTCTCTCTCCCTCCCTCCCCCCCATGTATGTCTCTCTCTCTCCCTCCCTCCCTCCCATGTATGTCTCTCTCTCCCTCCCTCCCTCCCATGTATGTCTCTCTCTCCCTCCCTCCCTCCCATGTATGTCTCTCTCTCCCTCCCTCCCTCCCATGTATGTCTCTCTCTCCCTCCCTCCCCCCCATGTCTCTCCCACCACCATGTGTTTCTCCCTCTCTCTCCCTCTCCCTCTCTCTGTCTCTACCCGTCTCTCCCTCTCTCCCTCCCTATGTCCCTCCTCTCTCCCTCCCTATGTCCCTCCCTCTCTCCCTATGTCTCTCCCTCCCTCTCTCCCACTCCCTCCCTATGTCTCTCCCTCCCTCTCTCCCACTCCCTCCCTATGGTCTCTCCCTCCCTCTCTCCCACTCCCTCCCTATGTCCCTCCCTCCCTCCCTATGTCTCTCCCTCCCTCCCTATGTCTCTCCCTCCCTCCCTTTGTCTCCCTCCTGTCTCTCTCCCTCCCTCCCCCCCATGTCTCTCCCCCCACCATGTGTTTTCCTCCCTCTCTCCCTCTCCCTCTCTCTGTCTCTACCCGTCTCTCCCTCCCTCTCTCCCTCCCTATGTCTCTCCCTCTCTCCCTCTCAATGTCTCTCCCTCCCTATGTCTCTCCCTCTCTCCCTCCCTATGTCTCTCCCTCTCTCCCTCCCTATGTCTCTCCCTCTCTCCCTCCCTATGTCTCTCCTCTCTCCCTCCTATGTCCCTCCCTCTCTCCCTCCCTATGTCCCTCCCTCTCTCCGCTCCCTAATGTCCCTCCCCCCTCCTCTCTCCTCCTCTCTCCCTCTCTCCCTCTCCCATCCCTGTCTCTCCCTCCCTCCCTATGTCTCTCCTCTCCATCTCCCGTCCTCTCTCCCACTCCCTCCCTATGTCCTCTCCTCTCCCTCTCTCGCACTCCCTCCCTATGTCCCTCCCCTCCCTCCTATGTCTTCTCCCTCCCTTCCTATGTCCTCCCTCCCCCCTTTGTCTCCCCTCCTGTCTCTTCCCTGCCTGTCCTCCTCTCTCCCTCCTGTCTCTCTCCCTCCTGTCCTCCTCTCCTCTGTCTCTCTCTCCCTCCGTCTCTCTCTCCCTCCTGTCTCTCTCTCCGCGCCCGCGTACTCTCCTTCCCGCATCCGTCTCTCATCCCCGCCCTCCGTCTCTCTCCTCCCGCCTCCGTCTCTCTCTTCTCCCGCCCTCCGTCTCTCTCTCCCGCCCTCGTCTCTCTCTCCCGCCCTCCGTCTCTCTCTCCCGCCCTCCGTCTCCTCTCTCTCCCGCCCTCACGTCTCTCTCTCCCGCCCTCCGTCTCTTCCCGCCTCCGTCTCTCTCACCGCCTCCGTTCTCTCTCTCCCGCCCCCCGTCTCATCTCTCCCTCGTCTCTCTCTCCTCTCTCTGTCTCTCTCTCTCCTCTCTCTCTCTCCCTCTCTCTCCTCTCTCTGTCCCTCTCCCTCCCTCCCTCCCTCCTATGTCTCTCCCCTCCCTCCCTCCCATGTATGTCTCTCTCTCCCTCCCTCCCATGTATGTCTCTCTCTCCCTCCCCCCTCCCATGTATGTCTCTCTCCTCCCTCCCTCCCCTCCATGTATGTCTCTCTCTCCCTCCCTCCCTCCCTCCCTCCCCTCCCGCCTCCCTCCCTCTCCCTCCCTCCCTCCCTCCCTCCCTCCCTCCCCTCCCTCCCTCCCTCCCTCCCTCCCTCCCTCCCCCTCCCATGTATGTCCCTCTCTCCCTCCCTCCCCCCCATGTCTCTCCCCCCCACCATGTGTTTCTCCCTCTCTCCCTCTCCCTCTCTCTGTCTCTACCCGTCTCTCCCTCTCTCCCTCCCTATGTCTCTCCCTCCCTATGTCTCTCCCTCTCTCCCTCCCTATGTCTCTCCCTCTCTCCCTCCCTATGTCCCTCCCTCTCTCCCTCCCTATGTCCCTCCCTCTCTCCCTCCCTATGTCCCTCCCTCTCTCCCTCTCCCTCCCTATGTCTCTCCCTCTCTCCCTCTCTCTCTGACTCTCTCTGTCTCTCTCTCCCTCTCTCTCTGTCTCTCCCTCCCTCCCCACCCTCCGTCTGTCTGTCGCTCCCCTTCTCTCTCCGTCTCTCCCTCTGTGTCTGTCTCTGTTTCTCTCAGCAGCAGAACGGCAGACAAAACATTCTCAGGGCAGACACTCAGGGGAACAAAAATGTGCACCACAATGCCCTCAGCCAGAAACACCAGCCGAAGGTCAGCCTGTGTTTGTTCTCTCTCCTCTCTGGTTCGCTCTCTCTGTGTTTGAGTTTTTCTCTACAATGCCACATTTCTCTGTAGTAGAGTGTGTAACATCAATCTCCCTGTGAGTGCAGGGTAAAGATGAGGAGTTCAGTAATGTGTGGCAGTCTCTGCAGAGTTCTGGAATGCCCCAGAAACCACCAGCCCACTGGCAACAAAACAATGTGAGTCCATTCATAAGTGTGTCTGTACCAGTGTCAATGTGAAGTGTTACCATACTCACATTGTGAGTGTAGCAGTGTTTGTTTGTGTTTGTGTGTGACTAAAGCTATTGTACATCTGTGTGTGTCTGTCCCCAGGCGTGTAATTCTGCCTGGGGTCCAGGGTCTCCCGGACAGGAAGGGCAGTTCCAGGGGCAACAGGGCAGGAACCAACCCCAGAGTCAACAACAACAACCCCCCAAACCTGTAAATCACCATTTCATTCTAACCTTTGAACCCTTATGCACCTATATCCATAACCTTTGAACCATACACATTCCTAAACATTGAAGCACGTCTCTTTGGTCCTTACTTTAGCTCCCATCATCACCTCCAGCTGTAGACCAATAGCAGACAGTGACCAGGGTTCTCATCCTCAGCAGTCAGCTTAGCCAGTGGAGTCAGGACTACAAATGAAATGAAACTAGTCAATAAAATGCACTTTGTGAAAGCTGATTGCTGTACGTAGGGTTTATTACAGGGCTGTGTGTAGGGTTTATTACAGGGCTGCGCGTAGGGTTTATTACAGGGCTGTGTGTAGGGTTTATTACAGGGCTGTGTGTAGGGTTTATTACAGGGCTGTGTGTAGGGTTTATTACAGGGCTGTGCGTAGGGTCTATTACAGGGCTGTGCGTAGGGTTTATTACATGGCTGTGCGTGGGGTTTATTACAGGGCTGTGTGAGGGGTTTATTACAGGGCTTTGTGAAGGGTTTATTACAGGGCTGTGTGTAGGGTTTATTACAGGGCTGTGCGTAGGGTTTATTACAGGGCTGTGTGTAGACTAAGTTGTTAGTTTAGTCAAACAAATCCAGATGGGTGAAGATGAAATAACATTTTGATGTTGTCGGGAGATGGAGGGAGTTTGGGGAGGGATTTTTCTTATTTTTTATTGTTGAAAGATGTCAGTGTGTGTGAGTTCTGTGAAGGGAAATGAGGTGTGTAAGAGATATGTGTGTCTGGGAAAGAGAGAGCGATACAACGTGTGTGTGTGTGTGTGTTAAACTTCATGTTGTTTTATAGGGTCCAGCAGGAAGTATCAGACTGCTGAAGAGAAATGAAGATGTCAACACTCTGTTTCCCGCTCAGAACGCCACAAAGAAGGTACACACACACACACACACACACACACACACACACACACACACACACACACACACACACACACACACACACACACACACACACACACATACACACCGTCTTACCCACCTGTCTCCAGCAGACAGAGTTTGAGGAGTTGATCGCCAACCTGAAGATCACTAAGGGCAACGAGCCAACGAGTCAATCGGAGGAGCCGCTGTCTCCGCAGTCATTCGCTATGGTGGGTACTAGACTAGTACAGTCACTAGTTGGTGTTCTGTTATAGTGCACTCAGGGCCCACATCAAACTCTTCAATTACATTTATCCGCTCATTCCTTGTGGTTTGTTGTAGACTAATTGTGATTGGTTGTTCTCGTGTGTGTAGAAGGGGACTCTGGCCCTGAAGGAGATGCTGAACATTGGCTCTGTCCCGGACTCCACTAGTCTCTCCTCCTCCAACACACAGCAGCAGAACAGGAGAAGAGCCACCAAGAAACTGGGTGAGTGGAAATACATGGTTAACTACATGTTTAGATGTAAACATGTAGTTGTGGAGCTATTGTGGGATTTAGTGGAGATAATGCAAATATGAAACCACTTTTTCATCATTCCCCTTCTCGTCCTTACCCATCTTTCCTTTCAACTGTCGTTTCTCCCTCCTTCTACCTCTCCCCATATCGCACACCCTCCTCTCTTTTCACCCCCTCTCTCCTTCTACCCTCATCCTCTCCACCTCCGACATCTCTGCCTGTCTCAGCGGCAAGGATGGGAGACTTAGTGTCACCTGTGTCCGCAGCAGCAGTCCCTCCCCTGCAGGCCCACCAGCCCTCCTCCATGGGTCCCAGTGTGGCCTCAGAGCTGGCTAGGATCTGTGTAGGTCTGGGCATGGCCCCCCCCGACTTCACCTTCATACGCAGCAGACAGGTGAGGCACACACACATGCATGAAACAGGAACACACAGATTGTGGGTAAATCCTTTAGCAACGTCCCTACAGTATCTCTCTGTTTCCCAGTTGTTTTCTGTCTAAGTCCACCTCCATTATCTCTTCCTGTCTCTCTCAGGGTTTGATGGTGTGTCAGGTGAAGCTCTCCAGTGGTCTGCTTGTCCACGGTCCTCAGAGTCACTCTGAGAACGAAGCCAAAGAGAAGGCAGCTCTCTTCGCCCTGCAGCGCCTTGTGAGTGTGGTGTGTGTCCCTACTGTACTTCTGCACGATCTGTGTGTGTTTGCATGCCAAATTGTCTGTTTCTTATTTTATTGTGTGCATGTATTTTACTAATGTCTCCTATACTTCTGTGTTTTATCCTCTCTGTCTCCTGTAGAATTCGGTGGGTTCTGGGTTTCCCATGCCTCCGCCTCTGTTCTCCGGGGTCAGCCAGATAAGAGGACCGTCCATGGGACCCATGACTAACGTATTCGGCCAATCGGGTGAGACCTGCCGTCATGTGTGGCGTCTATATTGATACTAAAGTAGACTGTAACAGTACGACCTCTCTGGGTGCAGTTATGTTTTAGGATACTTATGAATACTGGATGTGAACCTAACCCTTTCTCCCTCTCCCTCCAGGTGGTCTGTTAATCCCTCCTCAGGGGTATGGTCCTCTCCACTGGGGCATGCCTCTCCCTCCCCACCAGGGGCAGCCCTTCTACGGGGGCACCTTCCCTGGCGCCCGGCCCCAGGCACCCTCCGTCCCCATCGGCTCACACAACCAGTTTGTCCCCCTGCAGGTAGGATCACCAGAACCTGTTTCTACGGTTCACACCAGAACCTGTTTCTACGGTTCACACCAGAACCTGTTTCTACGGTTCACACCAGAACCTGTTTCTACGGTTCACACCAGAACCTGTTTCTACGGTTCACACCAGAACCTGTTTCTACGGTTCACACCAGAACCTGTTTCTACGGTTCACACCAGAACCTGTTTCTACGGTTCACACCAGAACCTGTTTCTACGGTTCACACCAGAACCTGCTTCTACGGTTCACACCAGAACCTGTTTCTACGGTTCACACCAGAACCTGTTTCTACGGTTCACACCAGAACCTGCTTCTACAGCTCACATGAAATATGGTTAAACTCAACACAGTTTTTGATTATTAACTGTGTGTGTGTTCCCACACAATCCTAACCTCTAAATTCTAACCTCTGTCAGGTGACTAAGAAGCGCGTGTCATCAGGCAAGAAGCCACAAGAGTTCTACAATGCGGCTCACACGGCGAGGAACCAAGCCCCAAGTAACAAAGCCCAGTCTGACTCCCAACCCTCCCTATCCCCAGCCCCCTCAGCACCCCCTGCAGCCCCCATCACACCCCTAAAGACCGCCCAGGACCCCCCTGAGATGGCTGGGACCCCCTCCACGCCACAGACGCCACGCCAGAACCCCACCCCAGGCCATGGCCACACCCCCAGCTCTGCCTCCAAGAGGAAACACAGGAAACTGGCGGTCAACTTTGAAGTGGCCAAAGTCCAAGAATGATCTGCTTCCCCTCTTTGCTTAGGTGTTGGTTTTTAAGATGGTATTATCATCGTCCTGGTCTCAAATGGAACCCTATTCTCTGTGTGCTGCTCTACTTTTGACCAGAGCCCTATGTAGTTCCCCTATGGGGCTGTTCTCAAAAGTAGTGCGTTAGAAGAGGAATAGGGTGTCATTAGGGTTCTGTTTGAGATGCAGCCACAGTAACGAGAGGGAGGGAGGAGGAGGGCCCCCCACCCAAGGCAATAAGGACTGATAAGTCGCAATGACGTCTGTTTTCTTGTGTTTGTATCATGTTTGTAAGATGGATCACTGTTGTCCCCAGTCTCTCCACACCCTGTGGTACATGGTGTCCTTCTAGTTGGTCCGTTTATGATTGGAGCTTGTAATCAAGGGGTTAATCTCTTTTCATTATTTTCCCTCTGTTTGTATTCTCCATCTTAAGCCAAATGGTAGGGTCTTTTATTAAGGTCATTAGATTTTTGTCACTGTATTTTAAGGTCTATTTTATGGTTTCTAATCGCTTACGCAACAAATAGCAATTTGACATTCTCACTTGTGTCAAGCTAAATTTAGGGTCACAAATGTATTCGGACACGCATAAGGACAACACAAACATCACTATGACAAAATTATTGACATTTCTTCTCTACATTGTAACACAAAAACACCACATTTCTTCCCTCCATTAAGACTTGGATCAATCAGCTAACAGGTCCTGGTAATGTCCCAAAGCAGACAATTTTAATTTGATTTCAAACTGATATGCTGCTGTTAGTTTGTTTTAAAAATATTTTTGCCTCCATATTTCAATGTATGGATTTTCTGCCTCTAGGCAGCCTTTTGAAGATTTATTTGTAAACTATAATTTGTTGTTGTTGTTGCAGAGAGTACCAAGGCTGAATCATTACCTTGTAACCCACATGTACAGCTGCTTGAGTTTTACCAGCATATTTTTGGGGCACTTTGTTTTTGGATTTGTACCCCCCCCCCCCCCCCCCCCCACCACTTTAAACAGTGAGCCGATCTACTGAGTTCTGGCTGTCCGTGGGTTTTAAACATCTGTACCGAAGCACACCTGTTGTACGTCATATTGCTTTCTCTCATAATTAATTTGAGCGCTTGTATAAGAACCCCCCCCCCATCTTAAAGTAGCTTATGGAACTGGCTCTTGTCATGCTGGGGCATGCTGTACATATCCATTGAATAAAAACATCTTTTGTTACCATGGCGTCGATAAATGTGTTTGTCAGTTTATTTTGTCATGGGTTTGAGTGGTAAAGGCATGCATAACTCAAGTGCACAATAGGCCTGTATGTCTGTGTGAACATTGTAAAACGGCTACATTAAATATCCTGTATGTATACATTTATGACCGTTTTTACAAACCACTCATGTCTTGCAGGAATTGATTTACATGTGACGTCGCACCAGTACATAATTAAGTATAGATTGGTCATGTATGTTGGCCACCAGTGGGCAGTGCATGGCTACGGATGTCTTCCTCATGAAGAGTTCAGGCCAGTCTATGGCAGGGGTGGCCTGAAACTCTGGGTGTGCAGACAGACCTTCACTCCAACCCTGCAGACCTTCACTCCAACCCTGCAGATCTTCACTCCAACCCTGCAGACCTTCACTCCAACCCTGCTGAATGCACAGCATGATCCTACTTAATCAGCGGCTCATCAAGAGCTCCATCCAGGTATGTTAAAATGGGGTTGGACTTAAAGCCTGCATAGTCTGTTCGGACATGACTATGGAATAGTACATTAATTTATAGGCACAGGTCAGACAGAACAATTTCTATATTTATTTAGAGTAACTTGTTTAAAGATGGATGTAATAGAATCACAAGACAGCCTCCCGGACAGTATTGCAATTGTACAGGACACAACACTGTATGTAATAAGGACCAGTGGGGGTTGGTGTCATTTAAGATCAGGGAGGATGATAATATCTTTCTATTCCAGCATATTGGATGACTCTTTCAAATTCCATTTCCCCAGCTCAATGCAACACCGATGCAACACAAAAATATAAACACTATGTAAAGTGTTGGTCCTGTGTTTTTTCCAGAGAATTGAATGTTCATTTATCTACCATAAGCCGCCTCCAATGTCATTTTAGAGAATTTGGAAGTACATCCAACCGGCCACATATACACATACCATTTGTATGGCGACGTGTGGGTGAGCGGTTTTCTGAAGTCAACATTGTGAACAGTGGGTTATGGTATGGGCAGGCATAAGCTATGACAATGAACACAATTGCATTTTATCAATGGCAATTAGAATGCACAAAAATACCGTGAAGAGATACTGAGGCCAATTTTTTTCTTTTAAAGCTATCTGTTTGTGACCAACAGATGTATATCTGTATTCCCAGTCATGTGACATCCATGGATTAGGGCCTAATTTATTTATTTCAACTGACTGATTTCCTCGTAACTCAGTAAAATCTTTGAAATGGTTTTATGTTGCATTTGCATTTTTGTTCAGTATACATGATACTTTAATTTTCCCTATACCCATCATGAGGTTGCTACAACCTAGCTTGTGAATGAACGTTTACAGGTTGAGAGATTTTTTTGTTATCACGGTGACAGTGACACATTCAATACCGCCTTGCACACTCTTGCCTGCATCTAGCTGATCTAAGGTGTAATCATTGGTCCAATCTTTGCCAACGAGAGTTCCTATTGGACAAATTCAGGTATGTTTATCCCCGTTTCATTCCGTTTGCTAAATCTGAGCGGTTGTTTGCTAAGTCTGAGAGGTTGTTTTGGACCCCGTACAGGGCCCGGTGAGTTTGGTGGGTACCCCTCCCCAAATATTGTCATCAGAAAATATAATAGTATAAAATCGGTGACTCATTGTTATATTTATCCTGATACCAGATTCGAATTTACGCAACCCTAACAGTTTGGTGGGTACCTCTCCCCAAATATTGTCATCAGAAAATATACAAATGGACATACCCTTTGAAAGCTACAGGCCTTGACTTTTTGGAAATCAAACTAAAATCTTACTGCTGGTAATGTCATAAGAATCTCCCTTCCCTCTCATAAAGGCCATAAATCATGCGCTATGGTCATATTCACAGAGTCACCAAAGTGCAAACATTTAGTACGCATGGAAAGGGAACACCCTCATGGTCATTGTAAAGCAATGCATTTCCTTCTCCATCCACATGACCTTATGCATCCTCCACATGCGCTCATTTACAATTGGAAAACTTTCTTCTTCTGTCTGTGTCCTGATTGCTAAGGTCATTTTAAGATGTCAGGCTTGAAAATCCGTTCAGCCATTTTTACACAGTGACTCACTACCAAAACCAGACGCAACTGGTTTCAAGTGGCCAAGCGACATGTGATCTCCTACTACTATCTAGTGGACGAACTGGGAATAAGACAGAGGATGTACAGTATGTACATCAGTGGATAGACTTCAGCTTTCTCCTCATATGTATATCATTCCCGTGAGACAGAAAATGAAGGTATGGCACGTTGCACAAGCCCTGCACTTTTAAGATGTCTGTGTTCCAATGGGAATTTGCGCATGTTTAGAGCGCCACCATTAGGTGAAAGATCTGGTCAGCTGTATTTCGGGTTCTGTAGTAGTCACATTGTTTCTGACACCGTTCTCTGAATTCCACAGTTCATACATTTCTAACAGTACAATTTACTTTATGAGGGTAGCATAGTATGGCTTGTTTAGAAAATGCTACCAGAGGGGGTCAGAGTTTAACAGCTTAAGAAATCTTTCAACAGAATCGGCAGAATGAATACAAATCAAATCAAATTGTATTGGTCACATACACATGATTAGCAGATGTTAATGCGAGTGTAGCGAAATGCTTCCGACAATGCAGTAATATCTAACATTTCCCCAACTACCTAATACACACATCTAAAGGGATGGAATAAGAATATGTGCATATAAATATATGGATGAGCGATGGCCGAGCAGCTTAGGCAAGATGCAATAGATGGTATAAGATACAGTATATACATATGAGTAATGTAAGATATGTAAACATTATTAAAGTGGCATTGTTTAAAGTGACTAGTGATCCAATTACTAAAGTGGCCAATGATTTGAGTCTTTATGTAGGCAGCAGCCTCTCTGAGTTAGTGATTGCTGTTCAGCAGTCTGATGGCCTTGAGATAGAAGCGGTCTCTCGGTCCCAGCTTTGAGGCACCTGTACTGACCTTGCCTTCTGGATGATAGCGAGGTGAACAGGCAGTGGCTCGAGTGGTTGTTGTCCTTGATGATCTTTTTGGCCTTCCTGTGAAATCGGGTGCTGTAGGTGTCCTGGAAGGCAGGCAGTGTGCCCCCGGTGATGCGTTGTGCAGACCGTACCACCCTTTGGAGATCCTTGCGGTTGAGGGTGGTGTAGTTGCCATACCAGGCGGTGATACAGCCCGATGCTCTCAATTGTGCATCTGCAAAGGTTTGTCAGGGTTTTGGGTGACAAGCCAAATTTCTATAGCCTCCTGAGGTTGAAGAGGCGCTCTTGTGCCTTCCTCACCACACTGTCTGTGTGGGTGGACCATTTTAGTTTGTCTGTAATGTGTACGCTCAGGAACTTAACTTTCCACCTTCTCCACTGCTGTCCCTTTGATGTGGATAGGGAGGTGCACCCTCTGCTGTTTCCTGAAGTCCATGATCATCTCCTTTGTTTTGTTGATGTTGAGTGAGAGGTTGTTTTCCTGACACCACACTCCGAGTGCCCTCACCTCCTCCCTGTAGGCTGTCTCGTCATTGTTGGTGATTGAGTTGGAGGCGTGCATGGCCACGAGGTCATGGGTGAACAGGGAGTACAGGAGGGGGCTGAGCACGCACACTTGTGGGGCCCCAGTGTTAAGGGTCAGCGAAGTGGAGATGTTGTTTCCTACCTTCACCACCTGGGGGCGGCCCGTCAGAAAGTCCAGGACCCAATTGCACAGGCCGGGGTTGAGACCCAGGACCTCCAGCTTAATGATGAGCTTGGAGGGTACTATGGTGTTGAATGCTGAGCTGTCGTCTGAACAGCATTCTTACATAGGTATTCCTCTTGTCCAGATGGGATAGGGCAGTGTGATGGCGATTGCATCGTCTGTCAACCTGTTGGGGCGGTATGGGGTGGAGGTGATATGATCCAGGACTTGTCACTCAAAGCACTTCATGATGACAGAAGTGAGTGCCACGTGGCGATAGTCATTTAGTACAGTTACCTTTGCCTTCTTGGGTACAAGAACAATGGTGGCCGTCTTGAAGCATGTGGGAACATCAGACTGGGATAGGGAGCGATTGAATATGTCTGTAAACGTACCAGCCAGCTGCTTTGCGCATGCTCTGAGGACGCAGCAAGGGACACCCCTGATCACTCGCAAACACAGTTCACGTTCATAGCAGCCACATACAAACAGCATGATCACTTTGCTCATTGTATAATTTCTTCTCGCATTTACACGCTCTCCTCCTCTCATCTTTTCCCTTCACAATTACTCAACACATTTTATGCACTGCAGTGCTAGCTAACTGTAGCTTATGCTTTCAGTACCAGATCAATTCTCTGATTGGGTGGACAACATGTCAGTTCATGCTGCAAGAGCTCTGATTGGTTGGAGGACATCCTTCGGAAGTTGTCATAATAACTGTGTAAGTCTATGGAAGGGGATGAGAACCATGAGCCTCCAAGGTATTGTATTGAAATCAATGTACCCAGAGGAGGACGGAAGCTAGCTGTCCTCTGGCTACACCATGGTGCTACCCCAGAGAGCACTGTTGATGCTACTGTAGAACTTCTTTGCAAAACATTGTTTTAATTATTTGGTGACAATTGAAAATATTTAGTATAGTTTAATCAAAAAAGGATAACTTTTTAATGTTTCGCTATTTTTATTTTTATGAAATTCACTGAGGAGGATGGTCCTCTCCTTCCTCCTCTGAGGTGCATCCACTGGTAGAGACACTGAATTTAGAAGTATTTTTCTTAAAGCTGAAATTGTTACTTGCAGTCAACACATTCTCAAGGACTTCTTACAGAATTAGGACTCAGTTATCTGTTCTCCCAATCCATCCGGCAATTTAGGTTGAAATAAAAACACAGGGAATCCAAAAGTGAGTGATTACTGCACAAAAATGCAGGTTTGGCTTTATTTTTTTCAAACACATTAGAAACTAAAAATAAGAACACAATTTTTCACATTGTTGTTGCCTGGAGACGTTTTTCTGCCAAAGAGAAAGGAACCCAGATGGAACAGAGAAGAGCGCCATCATCAACGCTATTAAACATAAGGACTTTAAAAAAACACCTACAGTTATTGTTTCATAAATAGGCGCAGCATGATGAACAGACTTGGAGAAAGAGAGATGGGAGTGATCGGAAGAGTGACGACGAGCCAGATGTCAGGGTTATATATATTGCCACTCTACCAATCTGTCTCTACCACTCGCATTCTGACGCTTTCTACTGATAAAGAGAAACAACCTCAGACACAGGAGTGGGATGAGAATCCATATAATCAATATGCCCAGAAGTCGTACCAAAAAAGATGTTTTCCTTGTACCAAATATAACTTTTTATTTGTCTAATTTCACAAAACTCATATTTTGTGATGTTTTCCAGGTAAAGGGCAGCCAAAGTTTACGACTTTATTTCAGAGAATGGAAACTACTGATTTAGCAAGTTTTATCTTACAAATATCATGATATTGAAAATGTTTACGCCCCAATAAAATCCAAACAACTATAACAGCCGTTTAATCAATTTCCCTTCTTTGATAGTTAAATTAAAACCAGTGTGATTCAATTCACAATCACACTGCACTTGAGAAAAGCTTTTGTTGTTATACCCTAGGAGCAAGAGTAACACAAAATTCTATGTACAGCTTGAGGTGATGTCTATACTAACCAGCCTCGGCATAGTCCACAGAGGATCCTATGAACATGATCAGCATCAGTTTAGAAAGAGCAACACAACACTGCTCAAAGACACACAACAGTCTCTAAGGCAGTCCAGTAGCAGAGAGAGAGAGCGAAAGATAAAGAGGAAAGTGGTATAGAAATATAATAGGTGTTCTTTATTTATTTTTTCAAATGATAAAGATGATCTTGTTTTTCCTTTCAAAATAAAAGTCAATTTGGGGTTTTGGTTTACATCTTGCAATGTGTGGAAAAAAAGACCTAAGAGCCCCTAAGTGCTAAATTAACTTCTGGGATTTGAACAATGGTCTAACACAACGCTTCTACGTCACCAGCTTGTCTTCCTCAAAACACAACCCAGTGACATACCAGTAACGATCCAATGACACATCAGTAGAGAGGACAGTACTGCCTATTCTTTCACATCTCTGAACACATTTATTTGTGCCTTTATGGGCATATATTGCAAAGTCCAAAAACATTAACTTGACATTTGTATCTAATATCAGGTGAGGGTAGAGTGTGGGTCACAAAGAATCCAAAACCCACTCATGACATCAGTATGATTATTTTCAAAGTAGATCACAAAGAATCAAAACATATCAAAATATGGATGTTTTGGAAAATGTGCTTCTGCCTTTCTTGTTTGAGTGACGGTCAGATGGTTTAGCCAGAGTGGGGGGTGGTGGTCAAGGAGTTTCTTCTGGGGTTGATGGCAATGCCTTGGTCCAGTGAACGCAGAGTGGGACCGAATGTGGACCGGGTCGGGTTGCAGTCTGTTCCGGGGCTGGTTTTGTGGAGGTTAGAGGTCAGATCAGGTCAGGAACAGAGGCTTGTCTCTCTGAAGAGCTCTGAAAGAAGACGAGATGGAGGAACAATGAGGAATAATAATCACATAATAATCAATCAATCAATAATAATCAATGTCTCTTAACATGTGTTGAGACCCTTGACCCTTGAAATATAATTAAAATAGAGTTTGATTGATTGATTGCAACTTGGGTTCAGACTGGAAGAGTGAAACAAAATCACCTACTCCTGGAATACAAAGCTCAATGGAGAATCTCCATTCAAAGTACTTCTTAGTTCATAATTGGAACTCATCTATTTCTGGGAAACCTGCCCTAAAGGTCATTCAGAGTATAAACTCCGTTCACACTCTCATATCTGCTGTGTTTCTCTATTGTCATCCCATATAATAATGATGAGTATTCTGAGTGTGTGAATAGAATAATGGGTGTATGTAGAGCTGTGGAGCTGTAGAGCTGTGGTGGTCATGAAATGTTGTCAGCCAGTAACTGTCATGCAAATAACTGCCCGAGTGAGTGAGAGTGAATTCCTACCCGTTGCCACAGTATTCGCTGGTCCAGTCGAGGTGCTGGCTGGGCCCATTCCGACACACCTGTCTGTAGTCCATGGATGGGGACAGTCCCTGCCCACCGGACGAGTTGAGCATGTTCTGGAATTCTGACTGGAGAGGGAATCCCTGGAAAAGAGAAGTCTAGCATTAGAGTCCATGTTTTCCAGTGTTATCCGTGTTAATCTACTCGGAGATACATTCAATTACTAGAGTGGCCTAGGTCATAGATTCTAGAATGTGGCCTAGGTCATAGATTCTAGAATGTGCCGATAATGGCAGCCATCTTGTTCATGGATACATTTCAATTCACTCTAATTAGAATGAATGGCAGAAGAAGCACAGGAGTTGCATCCAAACTTAGGAGCATGTATTGCAGTGCCAAAGTGCATCTTAGTAGCATGTACAGTACATATGTTCTTTCCATGACATTAACTGACCAGGTGAATCAAGGTGAAAGCTTTGATCCCTTATTGATGTTACTTGTTAAATCCACTTCAATCAGTGTAAATGAAGGGGAGGAGACAGGTTAAAGAAGGATTTTTAAGACTTGAGACAACTGAGACATGCATTGTGTATGTGTGTCATTTAGAGGGTGAATGGACAAGACAAAAGATTTACGTGACTTTGAATGGGGTATGGTAGTAGGTGCCAGGCGCCCCAGTTTGAGTGTGTCAAGAACTGCAACGCTGATGCATTTTTCATGCTCAACAGTTTCCTGTGTGTATCAAGAATGCATTGGAGTCAACATGGCCAGCTTCCCTGTGGAACGCTTTCGACACCTTGCAGAGTCCATGCGCCGACGAATTGAGGCTGTTCTGTGGGTAAAAAGGGGTGCAACTCAATATTAGGAAGGTGTTTTGTACACTCAGTGTACAGTCGTGGCCAAAAGTTTTGACAATGACACACATATTAATTTCCACAAGGTTTGCTGCTTCAGTGTCTTTTGATATTTTTGTCAGATGTTACTATGGAATACTGAAGTATAATTACAAGCATTTCTATCACGACTTCCGCCGAAGTTGGTCCCTCTCCTTGTTCGGGCGGCATTCGCCGGTCGACGTCACCGGTTTTCTAGCCGCCACCGATCCACTTTTCATTTTCCATTTGTTTTGTCTTCATTGTACACACCAGGTTTCCATTCCCATAACTATGTTCCTTATTTAACCCTCTGGTTCCCCCCATGGTTTTGTGTTTGTTCTGTGTTGTCGCTACATTTTGTGACCTGGATTGTTTTCCCTGCGTGGAAATGATTTTGTTGTCGTATTGAGTAAAGTCCGTTATTACTCATCCTGTGTCCTGCGCCTGACTCCGTCCCACCTGCTTCACATCGACCCTTGATAATTTCATAAGTGTCAAAGGCTTTTATTGACAATTACATGCAGTTGATGCAAAGAGTCAATATTTGCAGTGTTGACCCTTCTTTTTCAAGACCTCTGCAATCCGCCCTGGCATGCTGTCAGTTAATTTCTGGGCCACATCCTGACTGATGGCAGCCCATTCTTGCATAATCAATGCTTGGAGGTTGTCAGAATTTTTTGGTTTTTGTTTTCCACCCGCCTCTTGAGGATTGACCACAAGTTATCATTGGGATTAAGGTCTGGGGAGTTTCCCCGCCATGGACTAAAAATATCCATGTTTTGTTCCCCGAGCCACTTAGTTAACACTTTTGCCTTATGGCAAGGTGCTCCATCATGCTGGAAAAGGCATTGTTCGCCACCAAACTGTTCCTGGATGGTTGGGAGAAGTTACTCTCAGAGGATGTGTTGGTACCATTCTTTATTCATGGCTGTGTTCTTAAGGCAAAATTGTGAGTGAGCCCACTCCCTTGGCTGAGAAGCAACCACATACATGAATGGTCTCAGGATGATTTACTGTTGGCATGACACAGGACTGATGGTAGTGCTCACCTTCTTCTCCAGACAAGCTTTTTCCGGATGCCCCAAACAATCGGAAAGGGGATTCATCAGAGAAAATGACTTAACCCCAGTCCTCAGCAGTCCAATCCCTTTTTGTGCAAAGCAATGATGACAGCACGTGTTTCCTTGCAGGTAACCATGGTTGACAGAGGAAGAACAATGATTCCAAGCACCACCTTCCTTTTGAAGCTTCCAGTCTGTTATTCGAACTCAATCAGCATGACAGAGTGATCTCCAGCCTTGTCCTCGTCAACACTCACACCTGTGTTAACGAGAGAATCACTGCATGATGCCAGCTGGTCCTTTTGTGACAGGGCTGAAATGCAGTGGAATTTTTTTGGGGGATTCAGTTCATTTGCATGACAACGAGGGACTTTGCAATTAATTGCAATTCATCTGATCACTCTTCATAACATTCTGTATATATGCAAATTGCCATCATACAAACTGAGGCAGCAGACTTTGTGAAAATTAATATTTGTGTCATTCTCAAAACTTTTGGCCACGACTGTATACTTACTGTATGTGCACATATCATGTGAAATAAGCCAGACCTAGTTAGACACTTATCCCTCAGAAGAAGATGAGTGCCTTGCATTTACAGTGCATTCAGAAAGTATTCAGACCCCTTGACTTTTTCCACATTTTGTTACATTACAGCCTTATTCTAAAACGTATTAAATCGCTTTTCCCCCTCATCAATCTACACACAATACCCCATAATGACAAAGCAAAAACAGTTTTGTTTTTTTACAAATTTATAAATAAAAAAAAACTGGAAATATCACATTTACACAAGTATTCTGACCCTTTACTATGAGACTCGAAATTGAGCTCAGGTGCATCCTGTTTCCAATGATCATCCTTGAGATGTTTCTACAACTTGATTGGAGTCCACCTGTGGTAAATTCAATTGATTGGACATAATTTGGAAAGGCACAACTCTCTATATAAGGACCCACAGTTGACACTGCATGTCAGAGCAAAAACCAAGCCATGAGGTTGAAGGAATTGTCCATAGAGCTCCAAGGCAGGATTGTGTCGAGGCACAGATCTGGGGAAGGGTACCAAAACATGTCTGCAGCATTGTAGGTCCCCAAGAACACAGTGACCTCCATCATCTTGGTTTTTATTTTTAATATATAAAAAAAATACATAATAATGTTTTTGCTTTGTCATTATGGGGTATTGTGTGTAGATTGATGAGGGAAAAAATGTATTTCATCCATTTTATAATGAGGCTGTAACGTAACAAAATGTGGAAAAAGTAACGGGGTCAACACCATTCGGAAAGTGTAAATACTTTTCTGAATTCACTGTACATACAGATGGTTAGAATCTCACAAGTTGTTATGGAGTCCGAGTCCACAGCACGCAATTCCCATGACACTGATGTCTCTTACAAAACCTATAACAGCCAAATCAAGTCACGTGCAGGAATGTGTAAGAACATCAGACCATCTCAGGATGGTAAGTTGGTGGTTGAAGATATACCTCTAGTGGTGTGGGGGCTGTGCTTTAGCAAAGTGGGTGAAGTTATATCCTGCCTGTTTGGCCCTGTCCGGGTGTATCGTCAGATGGGGCCACGGTATCTCCCGACCCCTCCCGTCTCAGCCTCCAGTATTTATGCTGCAGTAGTTTGTGTCGGGGGGCTAGGGTCAGTCTGTTATATTTGGAGTATTTCTCCTGTCTTATCCTGTCGTGTCCTGTGTGAATTTAAGTATGCTCTCTCTAGTTCTTTCTCTCTTTTTCTCTCTTTCTTTCTCTCTCTCTCTCTTTCTTTCTTTCTTTCTTTCTTTCTCTCTCTCGGAGGACCTGAGCCCTAGGACCATGCCTCAGGACTACTTGGCCTGATGACTCCTTGCTGTCCCCAGTCCACCTGGCCGTGCTGCTGCTCCAGTTTCAACTGTTCTGCCTGCGGCTATGGAACCCTGACCTGTTCACCAGACGTGCTACCTGTCCCAGACCTGCTGTTTTCAACTCTCTAGAGATAGCAGGAGCGGTAGAGATACTCTGAATGATCGGCTATGCAAAGCCATCTGACATTATACTCCTGAGGTGCTGACCTGTTGCACCCTCGACAACCACTGTGATTATTATTATTCGACTCTGCTGGTCATCTATGAACATCTTGGCCATGTTCTGTTATAATCTCCATTCAGCACAGCCAGAAGAGGACTGACCACCCCTCATAGCCTGGTTCCTCTCTAGGTTTCTTCCTAGGTTCTGGCCTTTCTAGGGAGTTTCTCCTAGCCACCGTGCTTCTACACCTGCATTGCTTGCTGTTTGGGGTTTTAGGCTGGGTTTCTGTACAGCACTTTGTGACATCAGCTGATGTCAGAAGGACTTTATAAATACATTTCATTGATTGATATAACTTGGATAACTGATCCGTGGATACTATGGATGGGAAAGTATTGTAGAATTCTCTATAGCAGTACTGTACACAGATACACTATATAAGAATCTGTATTATATATTATATAATCACCACCCATGTTAAGTTATAGTATGACACAAATAGGCTCTGATAGACATGAGTGCATCCTAAGTGCTCCTGGGGTGCTGTTCTGCCGTAGTTCCTGCGCTGCACCCAGCCTGTGTGTGTCAGGTTGGATACTGCGACTGCAAAAAAATAAGAATATCCATGCAAATAAAGCAAGTATTGTAGTATCCTCAATGTATGAGTTGGTTTTTGGATGGAGCTGCCCTGTAGAGAGTCCATGGTAGAAGTGAGTTTACTCTGAGGAGGTGGACCCTAGCTAGCTGGGGTAGGGAGACAGAAGGTGGGAAGTAAGAAAGGAGTAGTTATTTTAATTATGGGAGCAGACATTTTAATGTTGGGGTTTCTTGAAGAGTTTTTCTTTTTTGGGGGGGGGGGACAGATAGAGGAGAGAGAGAGAGACAGAGCATATGAAAGGGAAGTTAATCTGGGCGCTACGCTACAAACCCTTCTCTAAAAGAGAGGGGACAGAGAGGGGACAGCAGGTGGCTGAGTTCTCTTCCCCCTCCTCAGACTCTCACCTATTCAGGCATTGTTCCACAAATTCTTCTCCTTCACTCCATCACAAAGGCCCCATCTGCCCCTTTTGTATCTCTCTCTTTCCCTCCCTCTCCCCCTTTCCCCCACCTCCTCATACTCCCCCTTCCCCTACTCGCTTAGCTCAGGGGAAAAGTTTGAGCCCTGATGTTTTTTTTGTTTGCGCTCTCTCTCTAACAAAATATGCAAAATTGAGCGAGGAAGGATTATTACTCCCCGCGGGATTTAAAAGTCCCCAATAAAAGAGGGATCTGAGCGCTGGGGGCTTAGTGGCAACCAAACCCAAACCTCCGTTTAACCATTCTTCCCCTATTTTCTCCACGGACTGACACAGCCATACAGGCAGCCCCATACAGGCAGCCCCATACAGGCAACTCATCTCAAATTGGACTTCAGACAAATTCATATTCTAATCCGTATGAAGACTTAGGCACCCCTCCACAACCTCCTCCCCCTCTCCTCAAATAAATGTTCGATCAGCCACAGCAACAGTTCATTTGCCTGCTGAGCAGAGATAAAGAGACAAATGGCAGTTCCTCTCTTTAAAGAAAACAACAACGATTCCCACAATGCTTACTGAATACCTAGAGTCTACAATCTCAAAGCTACAGCATAAAGACACTATCTTTCCATTATGTTCTTCTGAGAAGGTTAAGTCATCTAACACATTGGGCAGGTGAGAGTGGTAGGACACAGTCTAATCTCTCGTGGACACTGGACAGACTACGTAAACATAACCAAATTCCGTGAGCTTTTAGTTCTGGGTTAACCGAGATTAGACACAGTCAAACTACTAGGATAGGTTGAGTAGCCTTTTCTATATTGATATAACTCGTCTAGGACGTGAGTGGCATAGAGAGTTAGGCTTGAAAGCCACATCACAGTAAAAAATGATAATTCACCACATCGCCTTTACCTAGAATCTTCCACAAACCCTCCCACGGGTCCTGTGTTCCTCAGTTGAGCACGGCGCTTGCAACGGCAGGGTTTTGGGTTTGATTCCCACGGGGGACCAGTATGAAAAGGTCTGCGCTCACTACTGAAAGTTGCTCTGGATAAGAGCGTCTGCTAAATAACTCAAACGTAAATGTTGTTTTGTTGTTCATTCTAGGTAACACAGACACGAAATCAGAAGGTATGTTTCTTTCTCACTGAAGAGGTCTGTCACCTGTTCCCCTGCATAGCTGTTTCCATAACGACCTGGTCCCCTTATCAAACTAATGTCCGTCTCAAATAACACCAACCTATGGAACTCTGGCCAAAAGTAGTACACTGTAGGGAATTTTTTATTTTTATTTTATTTCACCTTTATTTAACCAGGTAGGCTAGTTGAGAACAAGTTCTCATTTACAACTGCAACCTGGCCAAGATAAAGCAAAGCAGTGTGAACAGACAACAACACAGAGTTACACATGGAGTAAACAATAAACAAGTCAATAACACAGATTTTTTTTATTTAAGAGTCTATATACATTGTGTGCAAAAGGCATGAGGAGGTAGGCGAATAATTACAATTTAGCAGATTAACACTGGAGTGATAAATTATCAGATGGTCATGTGCAGGTAGAGATACTGGTGTGCAAAAGAGCAGAAAGGTAAATAAATAAAAACAGTATGGGGATGAGGTAGGTAAATTGGGTGGGCTATTTACCGATGGACTATGTACAGCTGCAGCGATCGGTTAGCTGCTCAGATAGCAGATGTTTAAAGTTGGTGAGGGAGATAAAAGTCTCCAACTTTTTTTTTTTTTCAACAATTTTTGCAATTCGTTCCAGTCACAGGCAGCAGAGAACTGGAAGGAAAGGAAAGGCGGCCAAATTAGGTGTTGGCTTTAGGGATGATCAGTGAGATACACCTGCTGGAGTGTGTGCTACGGGTGGGTGTTGCCATCGTGACCAGTGAACTGAGATAAAGCGGAGCTTTACCTAGCATGGACTTGTAGATGACCTGGAGCCAGTGGGTCTGGCGACGAATATGTAGCGAGGACCAGCCGACTAGAGCATACAGGTCGCAGTGGTGGGTGGTATAAGGTGCTTTAGTAACAAAACGGATGGCACTGTGATAAACTGCATCCAGTTTGCTGAGTAGAGTATTGGAAGCTATTTTGTAGATGACATCGCCGAAGTCGAGGTTCGGTAGGATAGTCAGTTTTACTAGGGTAAGTTTGGCGGCGTGAGTGAAGGAGACTTTGTTGCGGAATAGAAAGCTGACTCTAGATTTGATTTTAGATTGGAGATGTTTGATATGAGTCTGGAAGGAGAGTTTACAGTCTAGCCAGACACCTAGGTACTTATAGATGTCCACATATTCTAGGTCGGAACCATCCAGGGTGGTGATGCTAGTCGGGCGTGCGGGTGGAGGCAGCGAATGGTTGAAAAGCATGCATTTGGTTTTACTAGCGTTTAAGAGCAGTTGAAGGCCACGGAAGGAGTGTTGTATGGCATTGAAGCTCGTTTGGAGGTTAGATAGCACAGTGTCCAAGGAAGGGCCAGAAGTATACAGAATGGTGTCGTCTGCGTAAAGGTGGATCAGGGAATCGCCCGCAGCAAGAGCAACATCATTGATATATACAGAGAAAAGAGTCGGCCCGAGAATTGAACCCTGTGGCACCCCCATAGAGACTGCCAGAGGACCGGACAACATGCCCTCCGATTTGACACACTGAACTCTGTCTGCAAAGTAGTTGGTGAACCAGGCAAGGCAGTCATTAGAAAAACCGAGGCTACTGAGTCTGCCGATAAGAATATGGTGATTGACAGAGTCGAAAGCCTTGGCCAGGTCGATGAAGACGGCTGCACAGTACTGTCTTTTATCGATGGCGGTTATGATATCGTTTAGTACCTTGAGCGTGGCTGAGGTGCACCCGTAACCGGCTCGGAAACCAGATTGCACAGCGGAGAAGGTACGGTGGGATTCGAGATGGTCAGTGATCTGTTTGTTGACTAGGCTTTCGAAGACCTTAGATAGGCAGGGCAGGATGGATATAGGTCTGTAACAGTTTGGGTCCAGGGTGTCTCCCCCTTTGAAGAGGGGGATGACTGCGGCAGAGCTGTTGGCCGAGGTTGGAGTTGCCAGGAGGAAAGCATGGCCAGCCATTGAGAAATGCTTGTTGAAGTTTTCGATTATCATGGATTTATCAGTGGTGACCGTGTTACCTAGCCTCAGTGCAGTGGGCAGCTGGGAGGAGGTGCTCTTGTTCTCCATGGACTTTACAGTGTCCCAGAACTTTTTGGAGTTAGAGCTACAGGATGCAAATTTCTGCTTGAAAAAGCTGGCCTTTGACTGACTGTGTGTATTCGTTCCTGACTTCCCTGAACAGTTGCATATCGTGGGGACTATTCGATGCTATTGCAGTCCGCCACAGGATGTTTTTGTGCTGGTCGAGGGCAGTCAGGTCTGGAGTGAACCAAGGGCTGTATCTGTTCTTAGTTCTGCATTTTTTTGAACGGAGCATGCTTATCTAAAATGGTGAAGAAGTTACTTTTAAAGAATGACCAGGCATCCTCAACTGACGGGATGAGGTCAATATCCTTCCAGGATACCTGGATTTACAGATTTACCTGGTGGGTTCCTTGATGATTTGTGTGAGATTGAGGGCATCTAGCTTAGATTGTAGGACTGCCGGGGTGTTAAGCATATCCCAGTTTAGGTCACCTAACAGAACAAACTCTGAAGCTAGATGGGGGGCGATCAATTCACAAATGGTGTCCAGGGCACAGCTGGGAGCTGACGGGGGTCGGTAGGAGGCGGCAACAGTGAGAGACTTATTTCTGGAGAGAGTAATTTTTAAAATTAGTAGTTCAAACTGTTTGGGTATGGACCTGGAAAGTATAGACAGTGGGGCATGTTAGATGTGTCCCTCCCACAGTCCTCTCTCTAACACCACTGTTCTGTGGTTGATTGGTTTATTCATTATTTTCTTTGTTTGTTGGTGCGTTTGTATTTTATTTCCAGGACAATGCACAACTTCTCTGTTGCATTAGTGAGGAAATTAGCCCATTGAGCTCCATTTTGTATTCTTGTATGTATTCTCTATATATATGAGAAAGAGATGCTCTTCCAATCTGTGTTGTTGACTAGCCTCTACAGAGAACTCATCTCATTTCCTGTGTGTGTGTGTCCTGTCCTGTCTGCTAGACTGGCTTCATCAGATAGCCCTGCCTGCCTGGTGTTTTGTCTCCACCACTGATGCATTCATCAATCTCAATGTGCTGCTGTTGGCATCCTTATATCACATCATCAGCCTAATGCATTTGTTTATTACTGGGAGAAAATGGAACATGGGGGATTGTGTGTGTGTGTGTGTGTGTGTTAGGGATGGCACGATTACCATATAACCTACGGTTATGGTTAAAGACCATCATGAAAATAAAATAACCTTCATAACCTTCACACACACACACACACACACCTTACACTCTCCATTTGATGTGGTTGCATCACGTATGCATGTTTATGTGAGTGTGTGTAGCTGTACATTGTAGGTGAACATGTTTAAGCGTATTACCACAATATGCATAATATGTACAGTGTTGAACTCACCTGGGCCATGAGTGTGTGTTTGTGGGTTGAACTCACCTGGGCCATGAGTGTGTGTTGAACTCACCTGGGCCATGAGTGTGTGTTGAACTCACCTGGGCCATGAGTGTGTGTTTGTGTGTTGAACTCACCTGGGCCATGGAGGGCGAGTGCAGAGACAGCGGGTGTCCGCTGAGCTGTTGCTGGTGGTGCATTCCTAGGTGAGAGTGGGAGTGGAGGGGCGGGCTGATCTGGAGGGGAGGGGTTGTCGCCGCCGCCATGCTGCCCAGAGACACTCCTCCTGGATGGGGTCCACTGGCCCGGGGGGCCACCCCCCTGGAGAGACCCTGGAGGGGGGACAGGTGGGGGCTGAGGCCGGCCTGGTGCTGTTGGGACTGCTGTTGCTGGTGGTGGGGGTGGGGGTGGTGGCTCTGGTGGTGGTAGGGGTGGCTCATGTAGAGGCTGGGGTGGGAGTGATGGGGGTGGGGGTGCTGCTGGCCTGATCCGGGGAACACGGGGGGCTTGGGCCCCAGCATAGAGGTGGCCTGGGACACCTTGACTTCACCTGGATCAATGTAACTCTGAAGGAGGGGAGAGAGAACAGGAAAGACAGAGATGGAAGAGGGTAAAGAGTGTAACAGTGTTACTTTATCAGAGTCATACAGTCATAGAGAATCAACTGACCACAGCTCTCATGAAGACATGTTTATGTCTGGGTCCCTACCTGTGAGAGCAGGCTCGCTCTGTACGCAGCCAGCTGTTTCAGGTACTCCTTCTTGGCCGTCTCTGTCTTCTTTTTGTACACCTATAAAAACACCAAGAAAGAACAGTAAACATTTGCACTTTGGTTGACAATTCTTTCTCTTTTTTTAATGGGGTTAGTGTTTTTGTCATATGAATGTGTTATAATGCTTCATAAAGCATAATAGCTGTAGTTGGGGCATCTGGATAATACTCAAAAGTTTTCCAATTTATACAGGACTAGATTGTTCCTCTTCACTATCCATCCATCTGTCTGTCTTTGCCTGTCTGTCTGGGTGTCATTATTTACCGATAATAAATCTGGTCTCTCTCCAGGAAGTACATTGTCCTGTCCTCAGACAGACATCCACCCTCATTCCTCCACCCTGTGTTTCTGTGTGTTTCTGTGTATGTGTGTGTACAGTAACATTTTTTTCTAATCTAATTAATATATTCTAATCTATTCTATAGCATCAGTGGGGCTGTTCCTGTTTAATGAAGTCGAACAAGGAAGTGTAGAGTACAGTCGCGCACTTTGGCCCTTTGTTCTGCAACCAAACAATCATGTCCTGCACTTTACCAACAACTTCAAACCCAACAACTTCAAACCACACTAATTTAGAAAAAAGGGCTGATTTGTCCTGTATTTCAGTCAGTCACGTTGCGCTAATGAAAAGATATACAGAGCCTTCAGAAAGTATTCACAAACACCACATTCTCACGTTTTGTTGTGTTACAGCCTGAATTTAAAATGGATTCAATTGAGATATTTTGTCACTGGCCTACACCCAATACACCATAATGTCAAAGTGGAATGATTTTTTTCGACATTTTTCAAATTCTTAAAAAATGAAGGGCTGAAATGTCTTGAGTCAACACATATTCAATCCCTTTTATAGCAAGCCTACATAAGATCAGGAGTAAACACAACAAGTCACATAATAAATTGCACTGACTGTGTGCAATTAAGTGTTTAACATGATTTTTGAATGACTACCTCATGTCTGTACCCCACACATACAATTATCTGTAAGGTCTCTCAGTCGAGCAGTGAATTTCAAACACAGATTCAACCACAAAGACCAGGGAGGTTTTCCAATGCCTCGCAAAGAAGGGCACCTATTGGTAGATGGGTAAAAAAATCTGACATTGAACATCCCTTTGAGCAGTCACTACAAAGATACAGTCGTCCCTCCTAACTCAGTTGCCAGAGAGGAAGGAAACCACTCAGGGATTTCACCATGGGGCCAACGGTGACTTTAAAACAGTTACAGAGTTTAATGGCTGTGATAGGACAAAACTGAGGATGGATCAGCAACATTGTGCTTACTCCACACTACTAACATCATTGACAGTGTTAGGGGTGTGTACGGGAGGCAAAGTCAGGTGCAGGAGAGCAGAGTGCAGTAAACAGGCACACTTTAATTCCCGTCCAAAAACGACAGCACATAAAAACATAAACATAACAAAAGTATGGCGCCTGACAATATCCACATAACAATAAACAATTACACACAAAGACATGGAGGGGGACAGAGGACTAAATACATGCAGTGTGGTTATGGAATGAAAACCAGGTGTGTATGGGAACAAGACAAAACAAATGGACATATGAGAAATGGAGCGGCGATGGCTAGAAAGCCGGTGACGCCGATCGCCGAACGCCGCCCGAACAAGGAGAGGAGAACGCCGCCCGAACAAGGAGAGGAGAACGCCGCCCGAACAAGGAGAGGAGCCGACTTCAGCGGAAGTCGTGACAGACAGAGTGAAAAGAAGGAAGCCTGTACAACAAGGCACTGAAGTTATTCTGCAAAAAATGTGGCAAAGCAATTCACTTTTAGTTCTGAATACAGTGTTATGTTTGGGGCAAATCCAATTCAACTCTTTACGGAGTAGCACTCTCCATATATTCAAGCATCGTGGTGGCTACATCAGTTTATGCTTGTAATCATTAAGGACTGCAGAGTTTTTCAGTAACTAAAATAAATGGAATAGTGCTAAGTACAGGCAAAATCCTAGAGGGAAACCTGGTTCAGTCTGCTTTCCACCAGACACTTGGAGATGACTCTTTCAGCAGGACAATAACCTAAAACACAAGGCCAAATCTACACTGGAGTTAATTACCAAGAAGACATTGAATGTTCCTGTTTTGACTTGTCTACTTGAAAATCTATTGCAAGACCTGAAAATGGTTGTCTTGTAATCATCAACAACCAATTTGACAGAGCTTGAAGATTTTTTTTAAGAATAATGGGCAAATGTTGCATAATCCAGGTGTGGAAAGCTCTTTCGAGACTCACCCAGAAACACACTGTAATCACTTTGTCAATATGCGGTATTGTGTGTAGATGGGTGAGAAAAACAATCAATTTAATCCTTTTATAATTCAGGCTGTAACACAACAAAATGTGGAATAAGTCAAGAGGTATGAATACTTTGTGAAGGCCCTGTATGTCATAAGGATGTAGTAGCCTACTGGTGATGTAAACACTTCTCCAATAGTTGCTGAGATTTGATATTTTGCACAGCCAAGACGTAGGCCAATGTCATAGGCCTATGGTCAACCAATCATATTTCTCAAATCCTTCCAGGCTAAATTCCAGCTAGAACAATGGGCCACCTACTTTTAAAAAAAGTGTGCTTTTGATGAAGAGCTACAAAATTAAATAGCTGTATTACACTGAAAGATAGATGGTCATTTTGTCAAATTTGTGAGGATCTCCGTGCTCATTAGTTGCTCATTCAACATTTTCTGCTACTTCAATCAAGCCTGTTTTAAATGTTTTTATTCATGTAGGCTACACTGTCCTGCAAATGTCCCGCTAAATCTTCCTTTTGCTCCACATTTAGGTATTTTAAATGTGGTCACCCTAACTATAGGTGTTATACCTGTTTCTGTTCCTCTCCAAGGCCGTCCCACATGGAGGCCACTATCTTGGATACCTCTCCAAAAGTAGCATTGGGGTTGGATCCCTTGATGGCTGCCTGGGTGTCTCTGAAGAACAGAGCGTAGGCAGAGACTGGCTTCGAGGGTTCGTTGGGGTCCTTCTTCTTCTTCTTCTTGGGGGTCTTGGGCTTTTTGGGCGTCTCGACCGCTGCCGGTCGCTTCTCTGCCTGCTGGGAGGAGAGATAGAAATGGTCAGACTAAATGGGTTTCTGGAGAGAGAGAAATTAGTGTGGAATCGGTGTAATTGATTGATTAGATGATGGAACAGGATGGAAAGGAAGGGTGAATATGCTAAACATACTGTAGGGCCCAGACTTTTCCTGACAATAGGAGCTGAGCAGGGAAATGTAAAACACATACTGTATGGCTCCTAACATACACTGTAAAACCAAGTGTTTTGGATCTGAACACATAACTAGACACTTTTCTGGAACCATTTTTAAACGCGGCAAGGCATTTAGTACTTCAACGAAAATGCGTCACAGTGTTTAGATTGTAAAAGAATGAAGGATTCTAGCTTTAATATCTCAAATATTCTTCATTGTGCTCCTAAATTCCTTTGTCTGCGCACATGTGCTCCTTGTAAAAAAAGGTCAGCGTAGAGCCCTGCGATTGAAAATATATATATTTTTCCTGTTCAGCTGAAATGTAGGTATGGTGACAGACAACACCGATCTGATTAAAAGGCATGGAAAGTCACAGCAATTTCGAATGACTAAATGCACTCTAAACGGGACCATGGGAAGGTCAACACTAGTGTTTCAAATCTGAACACTTAGGAGATACAGGTGTTTTCCTGGTTGGAAACTGACTGGAAAAAGTTGACTATCATGTTTAATCTTGGATTCTAAACGCCTGTGCTTAAGATGAGAAGACTTAATGGCAAGTCTAAATGCCTTATGTTTAAACACCGATGTTCTGGTTATAAACGTGTGACATATTTCATGGTTTTACTGTGTATATACCAAAAATATTGCTGAACATTCTGAAACATTTCTCTCAATTTACATGATCTTGGTCAATAGGAATGTACCGTTTGAAACAATTAGCTTTTATTGTGAGATAGTGAACATGAACCTGAGAGTGAGAGTGAGAGTTTGTAAACAGATAAAGAAAACAGTGTCTGTATGAAAGGACCTTGACAGATGGTCGTACCGGTAGTTTCAATTATGCCAGACGTTCCTTTCCATCACTGTGTTGAATATCTTTGTTTTATACTGATAACACAAAAATAGCCCTCCAGCTGAATAGCGCTCTGCACATTTCTGAAATGTTGACTGCATTCGATTTTATATTCCACTAAATTAAACATGATCATTTTCCAAGATTGTTTCATTTTCTAAAGGATTGTTATTTGCAGTTAAAACATACGGTGAAAATATGGCAAAGGTGTTTGGGAAAAGTACCCTTTGGAATGATTTACATAGTATTGCATACGCATGGAAAATGGCACCATTATATTAGCAATCACATAAGCATTAAGATAGCATCTCTCCACGGTGACGTTTTTCTCCAGGGAAAAGGGTAAACAAATGCAATGGCGCAAAGGTTACAGATGACTCACCCTTATACAAATGTGTGTGTGTGTGTGTGTGTGTGTGTGTGTTTGCGTGCGTGCGTGCGTGTGTTTGTATAGAATAGTGTGTGTGTGTAGGGCTGTGGCAGTCATGAAATTTTGTCAGCCGATAACTGTCATCCAAATAACTGTTGGTCTCACATTAATTGACCTTTAATTAACATAAACACGTTTAGCATCTCCGACTTCCACGCATAGCCTACAAGCCACTGATGCGCAATGACTGGCCTTATAAGAACACGTTTCACTAGGGACTGTACGCTATGGGCTCTCCAACCGTGTTCCAGGGCTCCTAGGCCTATAGGCTAGGCTTAGAGATATTTGGCCACTTTAGTTGTGATACAAACCTTATCAAAACATAAAGGCCTATGGGCCAAGCTACTTGATGCAAGAAACTATGATTTGAAAAAGTAACAAAAAAATGCAAGCAATGTTTCTTGCCTTAGACTGCACATGTTGGGCTTCATTCACAATTGATACTATTCTCTCAACTTCATCTTGTCTTTACATAAACTAAATAATATATGTGAAATTAGTTTTGACTTAGAATAGGCCATTATCATGCACCTGTCAGAACAGGAGCAAGGTTAAAAAAAAAAAAAAATTAAAAAGAGAATGGAGGATGATTTTCCCACGGTTCCTTTTCATGCCAGCCAGGTAGGCTACTCTGGTTGGAAAGCAAAAGCAATGTGTTTAATATTAGGAAAGGTGAGAAATAAATATAGTAGACCTAGCTTATTGAAAGCTGATTGGATCCTCCACTTTTTAATAGAGGCCACCAAAACTCTTATTTTCTCACGCAATTGTATACCATAGCCCAGTGGTTCCCAACCAGGAGTACTAACCCTGGGGGTACTCTGCCCATCCACAGGGGTACTTGAGAAGACTCATGAGACCATAGGCTTACTAGTAAAATACACATGAGGAGTTACTTTAGGGGAACTCCGGGCAGAGCAAAATTCAGTTGGTGGTACAGTAACGAAAAAGGTTGGGAACCACTGGCATAGCCTATAACACTTATTTCATTCCATGCATCAACCAGGTATGAGGAGCTGGCTCTCACTGCCCAACAGGTGATCCTATTCCACTCAAACACACGGCAGGCGGCAGGGTAGCCTAGTGGTTAGAGCGTTGGACTAGTAACCGGAAGGTTGTACATTCAAACCCGGAAGGTTGTAAGTACAAATCTGTCGTTCTGCCCCTGAACAGGCAGTTAACCCACTAGGCCGTCATTGAAAATAAAAATTTGTTCTTAACTGACTTGCCTAGTTAAATAAAGGTAAAAAAAATGTTTTAAACCTGAATGAATGCCAGGGCTCTCATGAAGTGTTTGATTTGATTTACGAATGCATTTGCATTGATGTCAGAGTAGTTTGAGGGACAATACAGTGCTGAGTACCAGACCATTAGGACCTGACGGAGGAACAATAGAGTACATTAGTGACTGGCCATCAGCAAGTTTGGTAAGCTACTAATGAGCATCAGAGCGCAGTTTTGAAGGAGCCTAGTTACCGTGACTCAACGGTCACATGGAATTTGACTGCGGTCATGCTGGTGTGGTGGTAATACGGTCACCTTAACAGCCCTAGGTGTGTGTGGGTGTCTGTATTATAAAGAAGTAAAAAAATGTTGGCGCTTGTGTATGTGTGCATATTTGTGTATGAGGGCGTCAACATCGGTGTGTGTGTGTGGGCGTCGACATGTGTGAGGGCGTCAACATAGGTGTTTGTGTGTGAGGGCGTCAACATAGGTGTTTGTGTGTGAGGGCGTCAACATAGGTGTTTGTGTGTGAGGGCGTCAACATAGGTGTTTGTGTGTGAGGGCGTCAACATAGGTGTTTGTGTGTGAGGGCGTCAACATAGGTGTTTGTGTGTGAGGGCGTCAACATAGGTGTTTGTGTGTGAGGGCGTCAACATAGGTGTTTGTGTGTGAGGGCGTCGACATCAGTGTGTGCTTGTGAATGTGTACGAGTGCGACAACATAAGTGTGTGTGTATATGTGTGTGTGTGAGAGAGTCGTCGACATCAGTGTGTGTGTGTGTGAGGGCGTCGACATCAGTGTGTGTGTATGTGTGTGTGTGAGAGAGTCGTCGACATCAGTGTGTGTGTGTGTGTGAGAAAGGCTTCGACATCAGTGTGTGTGTGTGTGAGGGCGTCGACATCATTGTGTGTGTGTGAGGTCGTCGACATCATTGTGTGTGTGTGTGAGAGAGAGAGGCGTCAACATCAGTGTGTGTGTGTGAGGCATCGACATCAGTGTGTGTGTGTGAGGACGTCGACATCAGTGTGTGTGTGTGTGTGAGGGCGTCAACTTAGGTGTGTGTGTGTGAGGGCGTCGACATCATTGTGTGTGTGTGAGGTCGTCGACATCATTGTGTGTGTGTGTGAGAGAGAGAGGCGTCAACATCAGTGTGTGTGTGTGAGGTATCGACATCAGTGTGTGTGTGTGAGGACGTCGACATCAGTGTGTGTGTGTGTGAGGGCGTCAACTTAGGTGTGTGTGTGTGTGAGGGCGTCGACATCATTGTGTGTGTGTGAGGTCGTCGACATCATTGTGTGTGTGTGTGAGAGAGAGAGGCGTCAACATCAGTGTGTGTGTGTGAGGCATCGACATCAGTGTGTGTGTGTGAGGACGTCGACATCAGTGTGTGTGTGTGTGTGAGGCATCGACATCAGTGTCTGTGTGTGAGGCGTCGACATCAGTGTGTGTGTGTGAGGGCGTCGACATCAGTGTCTGTGTGTGTGAGGGCGTCGACATCAGTGTCTGTGTGTGTGCGAGGCGTCGACATCAGTGTGTGTGTGTGTGTGTGAGAGAGAGAGAGGCATCAACATCAGTGTGTGTGTGTGAGGTTGTCGACATCATTGTGTGTGTGTGAGGTCGTCGACATCAGTGTGTGTGTGTGTGTGTGTGTGTGTGTGTGTGTGTGTGTGTGTGTGAGAGAGGCGTCGACATCAGTGTGTGTGTGTGTGTGTGTGTGTGTGTGTGTGTGTGTGTGTGTGTGTGTGTGTGTGTGTGTGTGTGTGTGTGTGTGTGTGTGTGTGTGTGTGAGATAGGCGTCGACATCAGTGTGTGTGTGAGGGCGTCAACATCAGTGTGTGTGCCAATCACTCTTCTCACCTTTATTGACTCTTCATTGTCATCCTCATGAACAGAGCTAGAAGGAGAGGGTGTGGCCGACTTGCTCCCAGGGGGAGATGGGGAATTATGGGTAACGTTGTTTCCGCTCAGTCCCAACTGGGTGTTGAGTTGTGATTGGTTGATGGTGGTAAGTTGACTCTGATGTCCCATGCCTGATTGGCTCCTGGATCTGAGTGCTTCCATTGGCTGATGGCTGCTGTACCGGGAATCGGAGTTGACCATTTGTTGCATCTGGGGGGAAAAAATGTAGCGTTGTTTTTAAATGGCATTAAAATAGCATACAATAATGCTACTTTTAACTCTCTTTAACCCACTCCTAGAAACGCTCTTGAAACAGCTCTGCTCAGTCACACTCACTCACATATACACTCACTAATGGTTCTTCACACACATCTTTGTTTCAACCATGACTGAAATCCTAACTAACATTCTTCAGCACAAGAACAATGTCATTTTTGTCTTTCCACAGGAAACACGGTTGTAGGTTGTGATTGAATAGCCTCTTCAGTGTGGCCCCCTGCCCCCACCCCACCCCAGAGTGTGGCCAGGTCACCTGATACCACAGGGACTGACAGGTGACCTGGGCGACGCCTCACACCTGCTATTGTCCCCGACACCATGTCATACACAATGTCCCTGACACCATGTCATACACAATGTCCCTGACACCATGTCATACACAATGTCCCCGACACCATGTCATACACAATGTCCCTGACACCATGTCATACACAATGTCCCCGACACCATGTCATACACATTGTCCCTGACACCATGTCATACACAATGTCCCCGATAGGTGAGGCTTGGGCGGAGAGGCTCACCTCAACACCAGGACACGTGAGGCTTGGGAGGAGAGGCTCACCTCAATACCAGGACAGGTGAGGCTTGGGAGGAGAGGCTCACCTCAATACCAGGACAGGTGAGGCTTGAGCGGAGAGGCTCACCTCAATACCAGGACAGGTGAGGCTTGGGAGGAGAGGCTCACCTCAATACCAGGACAGGTGAGGCTTGGGAGGAGAGGCTCACCTCAATACCAGGACAGGTGAGGCTTGGGAGGAGAGGCTCACCTCAACACAAGGACAGGTGAGGCTTGGGCGGAGAGGCTCACCTCAATACCAGGACAGGTGAGGCTTGGGCGGAGAGGCTCACCTCAACACCAGGACACGTGAGGCTTGGGAGGAGAGGCTCACCTCAATACCAGGACAGGTGAGGCTTGGGCGGAGAGGCTCACCTCAACACCAGGACAGGTGAGGCTTGGGAGGAGAGGCTCACCTCAACACCAGGACAGGTGAGGCTTGGGCGGAGAGGCTCACCTCAACACCAGGACAGGTGAGGCTTGGGAGGAGAGGCTCACCTCAACACCAGGACAGGTGAGGCTTGGGAGGAGAGGCTCACCTCAACACTAGGACAGGTGAGGCTTGGGAGGAGAGGCTCACCTCAACACTAGGACAGGTGACTCCTGTTAACTCTGTAATCTACAGAGATTAGCTCCATCCCCTCCAGCCAACTAACACCTTCACCCCTTATATCACCAACGACCCCATGACCTCTTCTGCCTCTTCTCTCCTCTTTTTGAAGAATAGGTGAATAACACACTCTTTTTCCTCCAGGCTACTTCCTGTGCCCAACCACTGAGCACCTCCTCTCCTTATACAGATGTGTAACTGTTGGTACCGCCAGATAAAGCACATCATCGTAAAAGTTTAGCAACTGTCGGTTACCGTGGAAAACAACCTAATCCCCATGGTGACGTGAGGGAACTTTCCGAAGTATCGGAGAGGTGAGTCACAAGCCAGGTCATCATTATGACACTAATATGAATGGATACCAAAGATTCTTTTATCTTTGTCTGACTAACAACCCCACCTTATGGTATCAATAACGTGGGTGGATTTCATTGGGGGGGGGGGGGGGAATGCAAACTAGTGCATTACGAACAGGAAACTGGCGGTAGTGGAATGCTGGTAAAAAGCTAGATGCTCATTTTTTTTTTAATATAAAAGTGATTGGGGTAGTTTGGCTCATGACTGGCTAAGTGACATATCAGGAATGATTCTTTTTCCAATATCCCACCATCTCCCCCCTCTGCTTAGTACATCTTAAATTAAGGAAAAAGTAAACTACTTATCTCTAGACCTACATCATTCTTTTGAATATCTTCTCAAATAAAAAGGTGTAAAGATACACTGCTTTTATCCCCGGGTTCTGTGAAAAAAATCACATCCCAGAACTGAATTTCTCTTCAACAGTTTCTCTATTAATCGAACACTTACTCAAATGGAGTTCATTATAATCCCCTAACGGTGGTTAGTAACAATATGGCCAGAGACTGAGAGAATGAAGGCTAAACGTATAGAAGACATGGTTCCATCAGTCCAGCCTCTTTCATTCCTTGCCGCGGCAACAAGCTCTCAGCCTCGTTGCCTGGCAACCATAATTCATAGCCACTCTAAATGGATGTTCGGTGAGAACATTAAGGTGAATGGGAACAAAATACCCTTTGTCAATCTGGGGAGTCTTTCAGCCAGCAGGTCATCCACCCCTGCTCCTTTTCCCTTCTTGCAAAAAACAACAACAACAATTTACGAATGTTGGGCAATAGAAAACACTAATGTTTAAGTTACTTAGTGAATGTGAAATATAATATTTTTTAAAAATATATATATTTGACCTTTATTTAACTAGGCAAGTCAGTTAAGAACAAATTCTTATTTTCAATGACGGCCTAGGAACAGTGGGTTAACTGCCTGTTCAGGGGCAGAACGACAGATTTGTACCTTGTCAGCTCAGGGATTCGAGCCAAGATGTTAGCTACTTAGTGAATGTGAAACATAATATGGTCGTAGCCAAGATGTTTTAGCTACTTAGTGAATGTGAAACATAATATGGTCATAGCCAAGATGTTTTAGCTACTTAGTGAATGTGAAACATAATATGGTCGTAGCCAAGATGTTTTAGCTACTTAGTGAATGTGAAACATAATATGGTCGTAGCCAAGATGTTAACTACTTAGTGAATGTGAAACATAATATGGTCGTAGCCAAGATGTTTTAGCTACTTAGTGAATGTGAAACATAATATGGTCGTAGCCAAGATGTTTTAGCTACTTAGTGAATGTGAAACATAATATGGTCGTAGCCAAGATGTTTTAGCTACTTAGTGAATGTGAAACATAATATGGTCGTAGCCAAGATGTTAACTACTTAGTGAATGTGAAACATAATATGGTCGTAGCCAAGATGTTTTAGCTACTTAGTGAATGTGAAACATAATATGGTCGTAGCCAAGATGTTTTAGCTACTTAGTGAATGTGAAACATAATATGGTCATAGACAAGATGTTTTAGCTACTTAGTGAATGTGAAACATAATATGGTCGTAGCCAAGATGTTTTAGCTACTTTCTGAATGTGAAACATAATATGGTCATAGCCAAGATGTTTTAGCTACTTAGTGAATGTGAAACATAATATGGTCGTAGCCAAGATGTTTTAGCTACTTAGTGAATGTGAAACATAATATGGTCATAGACAAGATGTTTTAGCTACTTAGTGAATGTGAAACATAATATGGTCGTAGCCAAGATGTTTTAGCTACTTTCTGAATGTGAAACATAATATGGTCATAGCCAAGATGTTTTAGCTACTTAGTGAATGTGAAACATAATATGGTCGTAGCCAAGATGTTTTAGCTACTTAGTGAATGTGAAACATAATATGGTCATAGACAAGATGTTTGGCCTAAAGTGGAAAATAAGCTGATATGTCCAGCCTTGGAAATCATTAAGTCCCACATTGAAAAGGGAAATTGGGTTATATGGTTTAAGAATGAGGCTATGAGGTTCCATATCCCTGGCTAGTAGGACCCGGGAGCTAAACACACACAGCTACACAGGTCTGATTAATGGAAATAAATATGCTCTAGGGAAAATCATAAAGACCATGTAGACCGCACACGGTGAAACCATGTAGCTCCTCAGTGGTGGAGGTGCTGATGACACATAATATTGAATATGGTGAACATGGCCAAAGGCAGAAAGAATCATGTCTGAGAGCGGGAGGTGAGAAGTTTCACTTTGACGAGAATGGGAGATGATCTCCAATACCTATGCAGAGTAGTTAACCACGGTTAGTCATGTCACCTATCACATTGTGAGGTTTCTGCATGGAAAGACAAATCTAAAAGTTAAAGTTTCGTTTCATCCCTTTTTCAAAAGTCAAGACTTGCATTGAGTGTATTTCTTCTGAATGTCACCCCACCAGATTGTTTTCGATTTCTAGTGAATAAATATCAGGGGAAAACTCCCCATCAACCATCTGAAAACATCCATTAGTACAGTGGAGACCCAATGGGGTGTCCAGGATTTTGTTCTATCCCTGCACCAACACACCTGATTGAACCAACCAACCACTCGTCAAGCCCTCGATTACTTGGATCAGGTGTGTTGTTGCTGGTATGGAACATATGCCTGCACTCACAGCTGCCCTCCAGAGCAGAAAATCGCACACTGCTTGCTAGTGGCATCAGGCTAGACTCACCACAGACAGGGTGCTGGACATCAGGCTGCCATTTTGGCTCAAGAGCCCTCCATCCTGGCCCATCATGTCCATTCCCTGAAGGTGGAAGGGGTGTAGGCCACTCTGGGAGTGAACGGGAGCCAGCGGGTGGTAGGAGCCAGACTCCGACTCTGGTAGGTGGGGGTGCAGCATGTGTTCTGGGATGGTGGGAGGTGTGATGGGGGGAATGTTGAAGTCTTCATCCCCCAAACTGGGCACTGGGTAGGACTGTAAAAGAAGAGGAGTGGGATAAACAGAATATGTTAGAGAATAATAACATAACAATATTACCATTTAGGAGAAATGTTTTAGTGGATGCAAGTCCAACCAAACTGAGCACTCAAACACATTAGGCTAAGAGCACAGTAGAGGTGGATGCTATACATTGATACTAGTGGATGAGGTGAGTTTCCCCTGTACCAGGTAAAGCTCTTTGAGCGTCTGAAAATCAATCCAATTCATTATTACTACAGTATTATATTACAGCTCAACTACAGCACTGCGATGCAGAACATGCAGATGGCTTCAGATAATTATAGTAGTCATTAATAGACTACTATAGTTCCATGAGTCTTTATTAAGACTGCAGCGGGACTTCTGTAAATACCTCCTAAATTAGTTATATTATTAGAAGGCAATTAGGATTAATGATGTACACTGCCTTGAACGATTCTTATGATCAACAATACCAACAATGAGGATTAATCATCATCGTTAATGCAATCACGATTACTTGACTTAATTCATGCATACATGATGAACTACACATAGGAAACATATAAGTTCATTTCACATGTAACCAAATGTTTTTTAATGATTCCGGCTAAATAAAAGGGGGTTTGAGGGTATGTAAATGTATGTAATTAAAAGGCTTATTTTATGTGTCTCCACAGTGAGTTCCACTTGGCTGTGCAGGATGATCTGTCTCCCTTTCAATCTCTTTGGACCCCTTTTTAGCTTGAAAAATGTATAGCAGACAAGGTAGATGAAAGGCAGTAAAAATCTGAAGCAAACCATAAATTATTCTGTAAACACTGCAAAAAACTGCACTCACCTCGAATCAACAGGAAATGTGTGTTAAGGTATCTGTACCAGTGGAGGATAGTGGGAGGAGCTATAAGAGGATGGGTTCATTGTAATGGCTGGAATGGAGTAAATGGAACAGAGTAAAACATGGTTTCCATATGTTTGATGTGTTAGATACCGTTCCATTTATTCCATTCCAGCCATTAAAATGAGCCTGTCCTCCTATAGCTCCTCCCACCAACCTCCTCTGGTCTATACAGCTCTGAAATAGGAACCATTTCCATAAAGAGAGAAAGAACTATGCAACACATCAACTTGCTCTTGATCAATTAGACCCACACAATTTAGTTTTACTCGGTGAAGCTTTCCAAAAGACGACAGCACAACAAATCACACTTCTGATACAAGTCAAATGTTTTATTTTTCTCTCTACCCCAGAAGTCTTTTTCCCAGTTTCATCAGAGGGCCCAGGAGTTACACTCTGCCTCTACTACCTCCTCGTTGATTCCCTCCAAGATTTTCATTACCACTAATTTACAGCTTTTATTTGCTGAAAACAAAATGGAGCTGACAGACAGCCAACTCCAGGCAATTAGGCAGAGAATCAGTTCCAAAACCCATCTCTACTGAAATACCAGCCCAACTGTTCTTTTAAAAGACGGTAATAATCGTTTTAATGAGCTTCCTTCAGCTTCTCTCTCTCTCTCTCTCTCTCTCTCTCTCTCGCTCTCTCTCTCTGCTAAAAGCCAACATTTTGCATTCATTTGCATATTTGATTGTGTTTCCTCTCACAGATGTCGAAGTTGGTTGGTTGGTAGGAAATATGTTGGCACAATTCATACAGTAAGGTTTTCAGGAACGCAAAATGATTTTACTGTCATAAAAACAAAAAGATTGTCATAATGGTTGTTGCCTGGGGGTTACTTGATGATATTGATATTGCTTCAAATTTGACAAATGATTTTGTTTTGCTTATCATTTCTCTATACATAGGCCTACAGACAGACCTTACATTGGGACTTAATAAAAGGCCAAGTCAATGTTGTGGCAAAGGCGTTTCAAAGTATGGACATAAAACATTGATAATTACATAACAACAACAAACATGACAGTTACATAACTAACTTCCTGTGCAGAGTTCTAATGTAGTTGTTTTTAAACTCTGTGGCCCTCAATATACACTCAATATACAGTATGCACCCATCTACTCTGGTTTTCTAATATTCACACTGAAGAGAGTCATGGGAGAACATGAGTCGAGGCCAGACAGACAGCAATGTTACATGTGTAACATGAGAGTGATGGTTACCAAGTGATCAAGAGGAGAGAAGAGAGACAAACTATCAATGGATAGAGACAGAGAGAAAAAATATGTACTGTATTGTAAACCTGTAAATCAGGGATGGGCAACTTTGATGGGTGTGGGGGCCACAAAGAATCGGAACTCTTTACCCACATCCATACCCACACATCAGGTCAGAGCCGACCCTAGCCTTTTGGGGGCCCTAAGTGAGATTTCGTTGGAGGCCCACCCCCCAACCAAATTACTATTCTAACTCTCAACAGTAAGTTGAAACCCCAACTGAGTTCCAACATTTTAAAATGTTTTATTTGGAAATGAAATGGCGGGTCTACAAAAGTGAGGCCCGAGCCACCAGTTGCTCATCCCTGTTATAAATCATCCTGTCTATTAGTGACTTCATCATCTGTAATAAAGGTGAGGAATTGGATGTCCAGGGTCACAGCATCAGGGGGTAAGATGTCAATACAGCGACACTTGTTACTGTTCAGTCTGTTTGATCTCGGAGACTATGATGAAGACAAATACAATGTGTTGTTTCATGTTGTCCTCACTTTCTAACACATCTACACCATCTGCAGTGAATAAAAATAGAAAGATAAGTAACATATTGGACCTTTAAATGTTACAAAAGCGGCAAAAAAGGCTCTTCAAATTCTTTGTGGTCAAGAAGGTGTTAATTAAGTTAAGAAGCCTACAGTGAAGATACAGTATGCCCACACAGCAGTAGCCTTGTGATTAGGGGTGCACATTTTAGGGAATATTCAGAGGTGGAAACTTTCCGTGTGAATTAACGGGAATATATAGGAATTAATGGAAATATGCTAATTAATATTAACACCATTTAAATGTAGATGTTTTTTGCATTGGATATATTTACCATATCATATGGAGACAGAAACACAAACCTTTAACCTTATCATATCAGGAATCAAGGTAAGACCCAGATGCAGACTGTCAAAGTTACAGTGTTTATTGTAGAAACAGGGGCAGGCAAAGACAGGTCAAGGCAGGCAGGGGTTGAACATCCAGGGTAAGGCAGAGGTACAGGATAGCAGGCAGACTCAGGGTCAGGGACAGGCAGAGAGGTCAGAAGGGTGGGTACAGGGTCAGGACAGGCAAAGTTCAAAAACCAGGAGGACGAGAAAAGAGAGGCTGGGAAAAGATAGGAGCTGACAGGAAAATGCTGGCAAGCTTGAACAAACAAGACGAACTGGAAACAAACAGACAGAGAACACAGGTATAAATACACAGGGGATAATTGGGAAGATGGGCGACACCTGGAGGCGGGTGGAGGACAGGTGAAACAGTTCAGGGCGTGACATAAGTAGACATAATTGCAAACGATTAAATCCTTCCAATCTATTTTTTTTTAAAGAGTTAAGAATTTAACTTTAATTAAATGAGTTGACTCTTCACATGGGATGATTACACTGAACAACACAATAAAGGGAATATTGAATGATCCCCAATGATCCATCGCATCTGTAAAATGATCTAGAAACTAAAGCTTTGGTTGTTTTCCTATCAGGCTTCCATGTCTTCTCCCTGGACCTCCTCAATGTCCACCTCTTGAACATCAGACTCTGAGGCCTCATCTTCACTGTCACTTTCCAACCTTGTTGAGGATGGCTCGTTGTCAGGTTCAAAATCCTCAAATTTGCCCGTACGGCCACCAATTTTTGAACCCTTGTATTGGTCAGCCTGTGTGTATGTGTGTTCCCAAACAAGGACCAGTTGTGCTCTAAGGCGGCTGATGTTGGTGGGATCTGGAGGATGATGGAGCCAACAGGGTAAAGAGCCTCAGATCCACAAAGTCCCTTCCACCAGGTGGCTGATGAGATATGTTGGCACGGCTGCCATATTGCATCTCCATCCCAAAGCCCTTGCTTGGAAGTGTACTTCACCAGACTGCCAAGAACCTTGCCCTCATCCAGGCCAAGGTGGCGAGACACGGTAATGATGACACCATAGGCCTTGTTGATCTCTGCACCAGACAGGATGCTGACAGCATACTTGGGGTCCAACTCGTACGCTGCGGTGTGTATGGGCTTCAGGCAGAAGTCTTCACGCTTTTTGATGTATTTCAGAACTGTCTCCATCGGCAGACTGTGATATAGCCATTTCTTGGAGCAACTCCTTCCCCTCCAGGAGACCAAAATTATGACAACACCACCCAAATCGGTGTTGCTGGGCAGCTTCAATGTGGTGCTCTTATTCTTCTCACTTTGCTTGGTGAGGTAGATTGCTGCTATAACTTGATGACTCATTACATACCTAACCATTTCCTTGGCTTTCTTGTAGAGTGTAACCATTGTTTCAGTGCCATGATGTCCTTGGGCAGCAGATTCAATACATGAGCAGCACAGACAATGGGTTTGATTGGAGAGTAGGACTCCTCCACTTTAGACCAAGCAGCCTTCGTGTTCGCAGCATTGTCTGTCACCAGTGCAAATCCCTTCTGTGGTCCAAGATGACTGCCTTCAGCTCATCTGCAATGTATAGACCGGTGTGTCTGTTGTCCCTTGTGTCTGTGCTCTTGTAGAATACTGGTTGAGGGGTGGAGATTATGTAGTTAATTATTCCTTGCCCACGAACATTTGACCACCCATCAGAGATGATTGCAATACAGTCTGCTTTCTCTATGATTTACTTGAACTCTGTTGAACTCTGCACCCAGCAAATTAGTAGATAAAGCATGTCTGGTTGGAGGGGTGTATGCTGAGTGAAGTACATTCAAAAATCTCGTCCAATACACATTGCCTGTGAGCATCAGATGTGAACCAGTTGCATACACAGCTCGAACAAAACATTCATCAGCATTTCTCTGACTACGTTCCTCCATTGAGCCAAAATAACTTCTGATTCCAGGAGGACCATGAGCTGTTGCTATCAATAAGGTGTCTGATTCATAATTTTCACCTCAAATAGAAGTAGAGGGATTTTTGTCAGAGGTTGCTTGTTGTGAGAGCTGAGGGAACTTTATGCACTTGGCCAGATGATTCTGCATCTTGTTGCATTCTTTACATATGATTCACATATTACATTAGCTGCAGTGAAATGTCTCCACACATTAGATAGTGCCCGTGGCGTTTTCCTGTAAAGATTGAGAAGAAAAGATGTTAAAAAAACAACAAATACAATTCCATGTACAGATAAATAGTTAAGCAGTTAGATTAAACAAATCCTGTGTAAGATAAATCTTTTGAAATTAAACATGTATGGAAACAGATGAATTAACACTCCTCAGTTAGCAGGCTCAAGTAAGCTAAAACCCACATGGTAGCAAAAACTAGCAGAAACTTTTTTCACAAGTTATTTTAAAAAACCTTTTCTGTAGGCTACTATTTACTAGTTAACAAAAAATAATGTATGTCATATAAAATATATTCACCCCACCCAGTACTGTAATCAAAACTTACCAGAAAGCATGTAGTCCTTGTCTCAGACAGTGTAGTAGTGTGGGCTCAATAGCATCTCATTAGTGTGCAAGATCTTGAGAATCAGCTGTACATGCCATAGAAGAGTGCACTGCACAGGTGATGGTAGAATGCGCTGTGCATTGAGGGTTGCAATTCCATTGAATTGGGGATAGTTTAACCAAAATATGCCACAAGACCTAGAATTGCCTTATGTGTATCCCACAAAAAAGGTTCACTGTTATAAGCTAACTTTTTTGATGAATTTAAGCAAAATTCTCCAAATTCCTGGGCTTAACTTCACATGGAAAATATCCGGAAACATTCTGGAAATTTACCAGAAAGTTTCTGACCCTTTGCAACCCTACTTGTGATAATTAGCACCCTAAAGTAAAAAACTTTTTCAACTAACATTATCTGAAGGTCTTATTACAAAGTAGTTGTTTTTCATGCTGCCATTCATTTGTCCTTTAGAAACAAAAAGCCCATTGCCTCGTGAGCATATTTTCTAATATCAAGCCTTGTCCTGAATAAATTAGATGTTCTTCTTTCTGTCATTCTCTTCAATCGCCCATTGTCCCTTTCAGTTGAGAACAATGGTAAGTCCCTTTCTGCTCAGAACTATGCAAATGCCTGCTAGTGGGCCTATTTTGATTAACCCCATTCAAATACATTGTATTCTTATTACAAATGCACCATTCAAATGAAAATGTTCTCCTAACATTAGCCTCTAGAATGACAATGATTAGCAACAGTTGCAGAGCATTCACCATAGTTGAAAGTCAACTTCAACCAACATCAAATCATGAAATGGTTTTCTATTTGAAAATATGTAACAACTGATGGGTGCAGTGCAGACCAGCCATCTTCAAAATAATTTGATCATATTGAGATATTTCTCTCCTTTCATTTCACTCATATCTAGTCAACACATCATTAATAATGCTGTAAGATGTAGTGTGTGGTAGAGGGGTGGGAGATGGGGAATTCCCTCCAACCAAGTTAAGGCCCCCACACCGCCTACACATACAGTTTTTATGATGAATAATTATTGTTTTATTTTGCCTAAAAATGTTCCACTCAGCACTTGACCTACCCATAAACCATTGGCCCAATCTGGAAAGGTACTCTCTTATTACAGAAATATATTTTTATCAGGGATCAACTGTTTCATTGTTTGAGATAAAAGTTGAGATAAATACAAAAAAACGAATGAAAATAGCTATTTTAGATTTGTCTAAGATAAGCCTGAGTAAATTTAGTAATGGACTAAAAAGCAACAAATAAATAAAAATTAAATAGACTCAATATTTATTGTTTTAACAAAATGAGATAATTTTGCCTCAACAGCATAAAAGGCTTCCATATGAAACAGTCCCCCTCGCTTTCAATTCACATTCAAATATGATTTATTGGCATGACAATCTGCGAGCTGCAATGTTGCCAACGCAATTAATAATGAAACAACTTATTTTTGCCTCTCTATTTTTCCTTCTATAATACTCTCACCAAATACTACCGAGCACAGACCTAAAAGATGTGAGACGAGTTCAGGTTTCACAATAATAAGAAATCCACCTAACACCGACTGAACCAATGAAGGGGACATGCAGAATCAAACATACTGTACCTAGTGCTGGGACAGGGTTTCAAACATTTTGGATTCTACATTGAAATGTGTTTGAGTCATAACTCTATAACACCTTTGATTTTAGACTCGGATAGATGTCATGGCTTTATACTCTATTCTGTGTTGTTTTTCTGCCTCGCCTGTTTGAGAGCAGCGCTGTGCTGTTGCTTAACCCTGTCTGCTGCCGAGATGTTCAAGGTGAACAGAACTGTTGCTGCCAATAAAACGAATTACCTGATCCCAAAGGTGTGGATGAGGTGTGTGTGTGTGTGTGTGCGTGTAAACAGTATGTGTGTGTGTGTGTGCGTGCGTGTGTGCGTGCGTGTAAACAGTATGTGTGTGTGTGTGTGTGTGCGTGTAAACAGTATGTGTGTGTGTGTGTGCGTGTGTGCGTGCGTGTGTGCGTGTAAACAGTATGTGTGTGTGTGTGTGTGTGCGTGTAAACAGTATGTGTGTGTGCGTGTGTGTGTGTGTGTGTGTGTGCGTGCGTGCGTGTAAACAGTATGTGTGTGTGTGTGCGTGTAAACAGTATGTGTGTGTGTGTGTGCGTGTGTGCGTGCGTGTGTGCGTGCGTGTAAACAGTATGTGTGTGTGTGTATGTGTGTGTGCGTGCGTGCGTGTAAACAGTATGTGTGTGTGTGTGCGCGTGTGTGTGTGTGCGTGCGTGTAAACAGTATGTGTGTGTGTGCGTGCGTGTGTGCGTGCGTGTAAACAGTATGTGTGTGTGTGTGTAAACAGTATGTGTGTGTGCGTGTGTGCGTGTGTGTGTGTGTGTGTGTGTGTGTGTGTGTGTGTGTGTGTGTGTGTGTGTGTGTGTGTGTGTGTGTAAACAGTATGTGTGTGTGTGTGTGTGTGTGTGTGTGTATGTGTGTGTGTGTGTGTGTGTGTGTGTGTGTGTGTGCGTGCGTGTAAACAGTATGTGTGTGTGTGTGTGTGTGTGTGTGTGTGTGTGTGTGTGTGTGAGTGTGTGTGTGTGCGTGTAAACAGTATGTGTGTGTGCGTGTGTGTGTGTGTGCGTGCGTGTAAACAGTATGTGTCTGATGGGAGTCTGGGTGTAAAGGAAAGAGAGATGAGAAAGTAAGGATATATGGATGGACAGACTGGGAGAAGGGGGAGTATTGGGGGAAAGAGAGTGGGTATAGAAAAAAAGCATTGTGCAAAGGTACTGTGTGTGTGTGTGTGTGTGTGTGTGTGTGTGTGTGTGTGTGTGTGTGTGTGTGTGTGTGTGTGTGAACTACAGTATCTTTCATAATGAATCATTCTTAAACTTCATCATCAATATGCCAAAGTCAAGTAATAAGGGATTCTGATTTGCAGTGTGATGCAGGCCTGGGTCGAAACCTTGTCATAACAAACACACTTTGGAGAGATTAGATCGAAGTGTGTAGTCTTTCTTTTTATACGAGTGAGGATTTAAACTTTCATCAACTGACAAGTGCCTGCCTTGTGTCTGAGCCCTGAATTTGTTGTTGTGTATTTACCCAGGGTAGCCGGGATCCATCGGAGTGAACAGGGCCATCTCGTTTCCACAGGGGTCCAGTCTGTTTGGCGCTGAGATGCGTCTGGTGGGGGTTGGGAGGCACACGGAACTACCAGAGGGAACAGAAAGTTCAAGGGTCACGACAGAGTCATAGAAGGATGGAAGGAAGAACCCTTAGGCACAGATCTTGGATCAGCTCAGCATCCTTAAACTAGGCCATTAACCATCTGGGTGGGAATGTAAAACTAACCTTAGATTAGCTTCTAGAGAACAATGACAAACATGTTCTCTGGACAGTCAAGATGCTTTACCTAACCATCATATATACAGGTTAGACTCATTGAGATATTTTTCAAGAAACATGAATGGTAAGACATTTACTATTGCAGAAATTAGGGATGATGGGCACGATTAATCTAATATTCAAGTATCCGAATGGACATTACTATTTGATCATTATTACATTTTAGTCATTTAGCAATGCTCTTATCCAGAGCGACTTACACGATCACTTGCGAGAGTCTTAAATAAAAATACAATTATAGGCCTATTTTAACAATGAAAAGGCTTTTTAAATCAAATTACATTATCTAGATGACATTGCTACACACAAGGACATTTGAAATTCCTAATTTAATAAAGCAAACTTTTGAATAGAGTTTTTATGACGTGCACCCCATGAAAAAGACATACAACAGGGAATGTGAATTACCGTGTGCGTTTATAATTCATGGACATTTTTGTATGGGTTGATACATTTTGAAAAGGGAAAATCAGGTCTGAAATTTCAAAGTGGAAATTACAAACTTCAGAAGCCTTTTTAAACCTCAAATCCACTAAACATTTTACATTTGCTTTACAGGAAAGTTCTCCACCAAAAGGGTAATCAAATTAAGTTCCTACATCTGTATGTCTTCACACCCCAGAGGTAAATATATGGGCGAAGCACCTTTGGCAGCCATTACAGCTGTGATTATTTAAAAAAAGATTCTACCAACTTTGCACAACTCTTAGGGCAACATATATCCATTGTTTTTGTCAAAATTCCTCAAACTCAGTAAATTTGGTTGGGAATCATAGATGGGTAGCAATATTCAAACATTGTCTCTGATTTTCAAGCAAAGTTAAGTCAGGACTGCGACTGGACCACTCAGGAACACTCAACACCTCTTGGAAAGCCATTCTGGGGTGTTTTTAGCATTCAAGTTTGTGTAATTGTCCCGCTGAAAAATAAAACTATTATATAATTAGGTTTTCAGAAGACTGAATGAAGCGGGTTTTCCTCTAAGTTTTACCACAGTCCTAATTAAAAGATTCTAAGTAAACCAGTATCAATATTTTCAGTAAATAAAATAAAACCGTTGTCATGGATATGGGAGACTGTGTGAGTGGCATGCAGTAGAGTAAATGATGTCCAATCACAATTGATAGAAATTATGCAAATTGCTGATGTAGAATGGCATAGCAATGGTGGGTCATAACTGATGTATAGATCCATCATTCATTTTCATGAATTATTCACATTGACTGAGATAGTTTTGTAAGATATTGTGGTGATTGACTTCAGCATATTACTCTGATTACATGACTATGAAAAACATTAGAATTCTTTTTTTTAAAGTACCAGGCATGCTGTGCACACCTCAGTAAATGTGTTTCTGACTATAGCGAAGGTGAAGACAGTTTCATATATGCGTGCAAAGGGTGTGAATTGCTCTGAAACGACACTTTCACACATTTGTATGAGTCAGAACAGACACCAAAAACAATCGTTCCCCAGCCCAATATTTTAGGAACCTGACTGAAATGTTTATTTTTTGGATAAATGTAATTTTCCCTTGTTTAACTAATTCATGACACTTCTACTTCATAATGACAAGAAATGAAACAGAGTGAAAAAGGGTTAACTGCAATGTAAGCAATAGAATATGTGTTGCTACATATGATGCTTATTAGCTAAATTACCATTCCTTTCAGTGAGATGGGATTGAAGAAGTTGAGCTTTAATGGAACAATTTGTCATTGTTGTAAATAAATGATTGGTATAATGTTCAGGAATAACATTCATATTGAGTGATATAGCATAGCGAAACTTGTTATTAGACTGCACAATCCTCCCTTGAAAACGCATGGGTACAGTATCCTATTAAGAGCTATTTGTGAAACCACAGTCTCCAATTCGTTATCTCCATCGCCCTACAGCCCCTAGACTAAGGGAAGGGAGGGAGGCTACAGCTAATTAACACAACGCCTTTAGTTAATTAATAAAGTAAGTTAATTATCCATTTCCTACAGACAGGAACACTGTGTTTGAACTAAAACACAATAAAGGTGATTAAAACAACATGAAATAACATTTTAATCTGGCCACGATGGCTGCCTCAGGAACATACATTTCTTTATTAATATTTGATTGTGTTATGTCCCTTAAAGCTAGAGTCATTAACTGGGGCGGCAGGGTAGCCTAGTTGTTAGAGCGTTGGACAAGGACCGGAAGGTTGCAAGTTCAAACCCCCAAGCTGACAAGGCACTAATCTGTCATTCTGCCCCTGAACAGGCAGACAACCCACTGTTCCTAGGCTGTCATTGTAAATAAGAATGTGTTCTTAGCTGACTTGCCTGGTTAAATAAAGGTCAAATACAAACACTAACAGAGCATCTCCCTGCTTCTGTTTTGGAAAAAAGCTGATGGAACTAGCTGCAGGACCCCATGAGGAAGGGGTCACACCCAGACAATCAGACTCGGACAATCGGCCCTGGTGGCACAAAATAATAAAAAGGTCTGACTGCACAGAGATGCTTGGGAAAATGGTCATAACAGGGGACCAGTGTGTGTTTCAGGGGGGGGGTATCTGAGCGCCATCAGCTATGACTTGACATTGGGGAGATTTGATTAACCAATCTTGCTCAATATTCCATGCCTTCTCAAAACAGCTACAAAAGTATTCTCTTGAGCTCGGGGATGGAACAGCTGTTGAACATCTGAGCTTGTGGTTGTTTGTGGGGGAAAGGTGTGGTGTGTGTGTGTGTGTGTGTGTGTGTGTGTGTGTGTGTGTGTGTGTGTGTGTGTGTGTGTGTGTGTGTGTGTGTGTGTGTGTGTGTGTGTGTGTGTGTGTGTGTGTGTGTGTGTGTGTGTGAGTATGTGTGTGAGTATGTGTGTGTATGTGTGTGTGTGTGTGTGTCCCACATCTGTTGATATGGGGTAAGGATGTTAGGGACAATACAGGTTGAATCACAATAATCACACTCATTTGTATCAATCCTTTGTATCCTTTGTATCAACTGCCAACATTATTACACATATTATTATTTAATTGTGGAAATAAATAAAGATATATATTTTTAAATAAGTGTATACATTACAATGGAGGTGAGGGCGTTGGAAATGCTTTTGTCAGTTAATCTGCTTCTGCTCTGTGGGTGGCACTGTGTGCTCTTTATAAAGAATGGGTCCCAATCTCTCAAAGGCCATAGGATATAAGTGGACTAGAGTGGTCTGCCAGTCACTCAAGTGTAATATATTATAAAAAATAAAGTGAACTAGATGGAATATGGGGAAGTTTTTTTAATCTTAATTAATTGACTAAAACTTGTTACAAATGACAGAGTAAACCATGATTCACCAAACTATATTTTGAAAGAGGTAGCAAAGAACTTTAAGCATATGTTTTCATTTAGGTCTCCTCCATCTCCACTAACCGAAGTCAACTGTAAGGATTGTTCCCTATGAATAATGTAAAATGAACAGCTGTACAGAAAGGCTCAGGTGAAGGCCAAATGACAGAGCAGGAACTTCTTGATGCAGTTAAAGCCTTTAAGTCTAGGAAAACTCCTGGGCTGGATGGCATACCAGTTAAAGCCTTTAAGTCTAGGAAAACTCCTGGGCTGGATGGCATACCAGTTAAAGCCTTTAAGTCTAGGAAAACTCCTGGGCTGGATGGCATACCAGTTAAAGCCTTTAAGTCTAGGAAAACTCCTGGGCTGGATGGCATACCAGTTAAAGCCTTTAAGTCTAGGAAAACTCCTGGGCTGGATGGCATACCAGTTAAAGCCTTTAAGTCTAGGAAAACTCCTGGGCTGGATGGCATACCAGTTAAAGCCTTTAAGTCTAGGAAAACTCCTGGGCTGGATGGCATACCAGTTAAAGCCTTTAAGTCTAGGAAAACTCCTGGGCTGGATGGCATACCAGTTAAAGCCTTTAAGTCTAGGAAAACTCCTGGGCTGGATGGCATACCAGTTAAAGCCTTTAAGTCTAGGAAAACTCCTGGGCTGGATGGCATACCAGTTAAAGCCTTTAAGTCTAGGAAAACTCCTGGGCTGGATGGCATACCAGTTAAAGCCTTTAAGTCTAGGAAAACTCCTGGGCTGGATGGCATACCAGTTAAAGCCTTTAAGTCTAGGAAAACTCCTGGGCTGGATGGCATACCAGTTAAAGCCTTTAAGTCTAGGAAAACTCCTGGGCTGGATGGCATACCAGTTAAAGCCTTTAAGTCTAGGAAAACTCCTGGGCTGGATGGCATACCAGTTAAAGCCTTTAAGTCTAGGAAAACTCCTGGGCTGGATGGCATACCAGTTAAAGCCTTTAAGTCTAGGAAAACTCCTGGGCTGGATGGCATACCAGTTAAAGCCTTTAAGTCTAGGAAAACTCCTGGGCTGGATGGCATACCAGTTAAAGCCTTTAAGTCTAGGAAAACTCCTGGGCTGGATGGCATACCAGTTAAAGCCTTTAAGTCTAGGAAAACTCCTGGGCTGGATGGCATACCAGTTAAAGCCTTTAAGTCTAGGAAAACTCCTGGGCTGGATGGCATACCAGTTAAAGCCTTTAAGTCTAGGAAAACTCCTGGGCTGGATGGCATACCAGTTAAAGCCTTTAAGTCTAGGAAAACTCCTGGGCTGGATGGCATACCAGTTAAAGCCTTTAAGTCTAGGAAAACTCCTGGGCTGGATGGCATACCAGTTAAAGCCTTTAAGTCTAGGAAAACTCCTGGGCTGGATGGCATACCAGTTAAAGCCTTTAAGTCTAGGAAAACTCCTGGGCTGGATGGCATACCAGTTAAAGCCTTTAAGTCTAGGAAAACTCCTGGGCTGGATGGCATACCAGTTAAAGCCTTTAAGTCTAGGAAAACTCCTGGGCTGGATGGCATACCAGTTGAAGTATAGCGCACCTTTTTTGATGTACTCAGGGGAGCTTTAAAAGCATGTTTTAACCACTGCTATAAAAATGGTAGATTATCAGATACTCAACAAGGTGGTCTGAGTTCATTATTACTGAAACAGGACCCAAGTGACAAAAAATTGGAATCCCCTTAAACTTCAGTGTTGTGATGCAAAAATTCTAGCAAGGTGCATAGCGCATAGAATTAAAAAGGTATTGTTGGATATTATTAATCCTAATCAGACAGGTTTTTTACATGAATGATACATTGGAGATAATTTAAGAAAGGTACTGGAAACAATAGAACACTATGAAAAATCTGGGAAATCAGGACTGTTATTCATAGCTGACTTTGAAAAGGCTTTTGATGAAGTACAACTGGAATTTATATATAAATGCCTGGAATATTTCCATTTTGGAGAATCTCTTTTACAATGAAAAGTTATGTATAGTAACCCCAGGTGTAAAATAGTAAATAATGGCTACTGCTCAGAAAGTATTAAACTGCCAAGAGGAGTAAAACAAGGTTGTCCAATTGGAATCCCCTTAAACTTCAGTGTTGTGATGCAAAAATTCTAGCAAGGTGCATAGCGCATAGAATTAAAAAGGTATTGTTGGAAATTATTAATCCTAATCAGACAGGTTTTTTACATGAATGATACATTGGAGATAATTTAAGAAAGGTACTGGAAACAATAGAACACTATGAAAAATCTGGGAAATCAGGACTGTTATTCATAGCTGACTTTGAAAAGGCTTTTGATGAAGTACAACTGGAATTTATATATAAATGCCTGGAATATTTCCATTTTGGAGAATCTCTTTTACAATGAAAAGTTATGTATAGTAACCCCAGGTGTAAAATAGTAAATAATGGCTACTGCTCAGAAAGTATTAAACTGCCAAGAGGAGTAAAACAAGGTTGTCCACTATCGGCATATCTATTTATTATGACCATCAAAATGTTAACTTTAAAAATCAGATCCAACAATTATATCAAGGTTCTAGAAATCCAAGTGTACTACATTACGTATTGGATCACAATTATTTTTTTACTTTTACATTACAGTGTAGTTGACCAATAAAATGATCTGATGGTGAAGTGGACATACTCAGTATTCATATCCCGAAAGAAAGAAATGATCTCAATACAATACATTTTAATAGAAAGTTGGCAAAAATAGATACGATCTTGCTACCGTGGAAAGGAAAATATCTGTCTATTTGTGCGGAAAAAAATCACCATGATTAGTCATATCCCAGTTCACCTATTTGCTTATGTCCTATTATGGTTAAACTCAAATATACTATTGATAAAAAATATATATTTTTGGACAAAAGGTTTACAAAAGGTATAATGATGATATCATACATAGGACTGGTGGAGTTATGTCACACATGCAGCTGACAGAAATATATGGAAATGTCTGCTCTACTCAAAATTACAACCAACTAATTGCAGCATTACCGCAAACATGGAAGAGGCAAGTGGAACGGGGAGAAAGTAAGGAACTTGACTGTCGGCTCTGCATTAAAGAACAAAATTTGCTAAAGAACATTGTGATAAATAAAAAAGTATACCAGTTTGATTTAAGGACCAAAACATTGACAGCCGTGCCATATAGATTGCAAAATAGTTGGGAAGAGATTTTCGATGTACCGCTTCCATGGCACATGGTTTATGAACTGATACACAAAACAAAGCTGGATTCAAAACTAAGGGTTTTCCAATTAACATTTTTATAAAACATTCTTGCAACCAATATAATGTTATATATGGGGATACAACCATCCCAGCTTTGCTAATAAGAGACAGAATCATTAGATAATTATTTTGGTACTGTCCACGTGTAGCTTGTTTTTGGTTGCAGGATCATGAATGTCTGAAAAATTGCAACATTTGCCTGCAGCAAATAGCACTGCTGGGTGATTTAAAAAGTAATTGTCAATCGATAAATAATATAATAATACTATTAGCAAAAATGTTATCTTTAATTTACAATATGTAGAATCTATGAGAATATAAAGGTTCAGAACATTTGTGAAACATCACAGCACTGTTGAAAAATATATGGCAAATAAACTGGATGGTGTTCAGAGATAGATGGGAGGGGTTGAGTGGAGTTGAAGTATGGGACTGGATGGTGTTCAGAGATAGATGGGAGGGGTTGAGTGGAGCTGAAGGATGGGACTGGATGGTGTTCAGAGATAGATGGGAGGGGTTGAGTGGAGCTGAAGGATGGGACTGGATGGTGTTCAGAGATAGATGGGAGGGGTTGAGTGGAGCTGAAGGATGGGACTGGATGGTGTTCAGAGATAGATGGGAGGGGTTGAGTGGAGCTGAAGGATGGGACTGGATGGTGTTCAGAGATAGATGGGAGGGGTTGAGTGGAGCTGAAGGATGGGACTGGATGGTGTTCAGAGATAGATGGGAGGGGTTGAGTGGAGCTGAAGGATGGGACTGGATGGTGTTCAGAGAAGGATGGGAGGGGTTGAGTGGAGCTGAAGGATGGGACTGGATGGTGTTCAGAGATAGATGGGAGGGGTTGAGTGGAGCTGAAGGATGGGACTGGATGGTGTTCAGAGATAGATGGGAGGGATTGAGTGGAGGTGAAGGATGGGACTGGATGGTGTTCAGAGATAGATGGGAGGGGTTGAGTGGAGCTGAAGGATGGGACTAAAAACAAACAAAAGACAACTATTGTAAAATGTACTGTGTCCATAAAATGTATATAGTATGCATAAGCTGGATGTAGAAACCTAAGTGTTGTCGTCCATTAGTTAACTCCAATTAGGGGAGGGATGGTATGATTACGGGAAAATAATAAAGGAAAATAGATTTTATATACAGTATCAGTCAAACGTTTGGACACACCTACTCATTCAAGAGTGTTTCTTTATTTTTACTATTTTCTACATTATATAATAATAGTGAAGACATCAAAACTATGAAATAACACATATGGAATCATGTAGTAACCAAAAAAGTGTTAAACAAATCAAAATATATTTTAGAGTTGAGATTCTTCAAAGTAGCCACTCTTTGCCTTGAGTAAAGCACTTAAACAGCTGCAGCCTGAATAATTGGTCTTTAGTTTGTAGATTTCTTAGCCATTTCGACGTGGGAACTCCCGTCCCTGCGTTTTTTACTCTTTGTAAATTTTGGCATGAGTCCTTTTATTAACTCGGTGGAAAGGGGCGTTCTATGACCTTTGGGTATAGTGTCTGTGCTCACAGGGGCGTGGCCACTGACCGATCATAAGTTACTATGAAAAACAACTCTCATTTAGAAGAATAAGATCATATTGTTATCTTTCCAAAAGTATTCTTATGCTTAATCATTTATTTTATACAACATTCAGATGCAAACCCCATTATTGAGAATTGTATACAAAGAAAGAAACAGTAATGTGTGTCTCCTGTTCTTCATGAGGTCACCAAATGAAACAAACTGGACATGACTGTTCCTTAAGTGTCCACGGACCACTCCAACTGCTTGGAATATAGAAATACTGTTCAATTATTCAAGCTTTTGTTGTGTAGTGTCTCTCTGTGTTCCACAGTCACCTTCTAAACTCGATACTATAGAGCCCAGAAGCAGAGTATTTTACAACCGCCATAAAGTGGCCCCCTCCACCTCTGCGGGAGAGAGAGGGCGCTGTAGAGCGGAACCACTGTATCCTGATCCTTCAGATCTTCACAGGTGAGTTATGACAAAACTTTTAAAGTTCTTGAAATTTTCCAGATTGACTGACCTTCATGTCTTAAAGTAATGATGGACTGTCATTTCTTTTTGCTCATTTTAGCTGTTCTTGCCAAAATATGGACTTGGTCTTTTACCAAATAGGGCTATCTTCTGTATACCAATCCTACCTTGTCACAACTTTTAACAAGGTACACCTGTTATTTGAAATGCATTCCAGGTGACTACCGCATGAAGCTGGTTGAGAGAATGCCAAGATTGTGCAAAGCTGTCATCAAGGCAAAGGGTGGCTACTTTGAAGGACCTCAAATGTTAAATATATTTTGATTTGTTTAAACACTTTTTTGGTTATTACATGATTACAAATGTTTTATTTTATAGTATTGTAATCTTCACTATTATTCTACAATGTAGAAAATAGTTTTTAAAAATGTAAAAAATATATAGGTGATTGGAAATGATGCAGACAATGACATTGATGGAAGCCACAATCTATCTGCAATATTAAAGCTAATTAACCTGCAAAAAAATGTTTTCCTTCAAAATTACAAAAAAATATATAAAATAAAAAGCTGATGGATGGACCTGGAGAAATGTCACCATCTCAGATTAATAGACAGAGCAATGGATGTAAGGACTGGCCATCCTTGATATCAACATGATAGCTTGAACCATATTATGAGGCAATACAGTGTTTGTTTACATTTACATTGTTTACAAACATTGGAGTAAAGAAGCTTATATTTTGGGTTCTGATGGAGTACGACAGTTGAACTAATCTCAAGAGGCATTTCTAAGTTATATTCTTCAAGAATCAATGGGTACATAACATTAATTTAGAAGTCCAAAAATGAATGTAGCAACTGCTGATTTCCCATTTAAGTTATATTCTTCAAGAATCTGTGGGTATACTATATTATATAATTCATTTATAAGTCCAAAAATTGATGTAGCAACTAAGGATTCTAGCTTTAAGGGCTTAGCACTAACCCCCCTCACACACACACACACACACACACGTGCACACACACGTGCACACGCATGCTCATGCACACGCACACACAAACACAGTTAGTCTACACCTGTTGTCTACAAAGCATGTGACAAATAACATTTGATTTTATTTGACACACACACACACACACACACACACACACACACACACACACACACACACACACACACACACACACACACACACACACACACACACACACACACACACACACACACACTTCCAATCCCTTTGCTAACCATTAACTTGTGCACTGGGCCATATCTAAGTGGTATTTACAGTTATCACACGGCCCACTGTTACACGCTCCCTGCTCAAAATGTGATTCACCCCAACAATAACAGAGACACAGCACCAGTATCCTGAAATAATCTACCATCCTCCTAGGGCAGACACACTACATGACCAAAAGTATGTGGACACCTGCTCGTCAAACATCTCATTCCAAAATCATGGGCATTAATATGGAGTTGGTCCCCCTTTGCTGCTATAACAGCCTTCACTCTTTTGGGAAGGCTTTCCACTAGATGTTGAAACATTCCTGCTCAGCCACAAAAGCATTAGTGAGGATGGGCACTGATTTTGGGCGATTAGGCCTGGCTCGTAGTTGGCATTCCAATTCATCCCAAAGATGTTAGATGGGGTTGTGGTCAGGGCTCTGTGCAGGCCAGTCAAGTTCTTCCACACCGATCTCGATAAACCATTTCTGTATGGACCTCGCTTTGTGCACGAGGGCATTGTCATGCTGAAACAGGAAAGGGCCTTCCCCAAACTGTTGCCACAAAGTTTGTCTAGAATGCCATTGTATACTGTAGAGTAAAGCTTTCCCTTCACTAGAACTAAGGGGCTCGAACTATGAGAAACAGCTCCAGACCATTATTCCTCCTCCTCCAAACTATACAGTTGGCACTATGCATTGGGGCAGGTAGCTTTCACCTGGCATCAACAAAACCCAGATTCGTCCATCGGAATGCCAGATGGTGAAGCGTGATTCATCACTCCAGAGAACGCATTTCCACTCCTCCAGAGTCCAATGGCGGCGAGCTTTACACCACTCCAGCCGCTTGGAATTGCGCATGGTGATCTTAGGCCCATGAAGCTCCCGAAGAACAGTTGTTGTGCTGACGTTGCTTCCAGAGGCAGTTTGGAACTCAGTAGTGAGTGTTGCAACCGAGGACAGATGAGTTTTACGCGCTACACGCTTCAGGACATGCCGGTCCCGTTCTGTGAGCTTGTGTGGCAGTGGTGGAAAAAGTACCCAACTGTCATCATTGAGTAAAAGTAAAGATACCTTAATAGAAAATGACTCAAGTAAAAGTCACCCAGTAAAATTATACTTGAGTAAAATTCTAAAAGGTATTTTGTTTCAAATATACTTAAAATCTTGAAACTAGCAAATCACACGCACAGTTAACCTCTCTTAACCAATCCCGGATCCGGGATCGTAATCATAGCCTCAAACGAATTAGCATAACGCAGCAGACATAAATACCCCTAGAAACTTTTCCTATTCATGAAAATCGCAAATGAAATGAATGAAATATATTCAAACACAAGCTTAGCCTTTTGTTAACAACACTGTCATCTCAGATTTTCAAAATATGCGTTACAGCCAACGCTAGACAAGCATTTGTGTAAGTTTATCATGGCATAATGCTATGCTAGGCTCTGCTGGCAGCAGGCAACATTTTCACGAAAATAAGAAAAGCAACCAAATTAAATCATTTACCTTTGAAGAACTTCGGATGCTTTCACTCAGGAGACTCCCAGTTAGATAGCAAATGTTCCTTTTTTCCAAAAATATTATTTTTGTAGGCGAAATAGCTCCCGTTTGTTCATCATGCTTGGCTGAGAAATCGGCCGGAAAATGCTACCATTACAACGCCAAACTTTTTTCAAAATTAGCTCCATAATATCGACAGAAACATGGCAAACGTTATTTAGGATCCATCCTCAAGGTGTTTTTAACATATATAGTCGATAATATATCCGTCGAGGCAATTGGTTTCTCATAAAATGGCTACCTCAGTATTTTACGCAAGATTTTCTGCGGGAGACACCATGTGACCACTTGCTATATATGGTCCCTTACGGCTATTCTTCAATGGAAACGCGTAAAAAGACGTCACAATGCTGTAGACACCTTGGGGAATACGTGGAAAATGTAAGCTCATTCATAGCTCATTCACAGACATATAAGGAATCATTGGCATGAAGCGGTTTCAAAAAATGCGGCACTTCCTGGTTGGATTTTTATCTGGGTTTCGCCTGTAACATCAGTTCTGTGGCACTCACAGACAATATCTTTGCAGTTTTGGAAACGTCAGAGTGTTTTCTATCCAAAGCTGTCAATTATATGCATAGTCGAGCATCTTTTCGTGACAAAATATCTTGTTTAAAACGGGAACGTTTTTCATCCAAAATGTTTAATAGCGCCCCCTAATGCTTAACTGGTTTTAAGTATCAAACGTAAAAGTATAAATACTTTCAAATTCCTTATATTAAGCAAACTGGATGAGATCATTTACAAACAAACGTGTGTTTAGTGAGTCCGTCAGATCAGAGGCAGTAGGGATGACCAGGGACTTTCGGTTGATAAGTGCGTGAATTTGACTATTTTCCTGTCCTGCTAAGCATTCAAAATGTAACAAGTACTTTTGGGTGTCAAGGAAAATGTACAGAGTAATATGTAAAATATTTTCTTAAGAAATAAAAGTAAAAAGTAAAAGTAGTCAAAAATATAAATAGTAAAGTACAGATACCCTAAAAAACTACTTAAGTAGTCATTTAAAGTATTTGTACTTAAGTACTTTACACCACTGCCTACCACTTCGTGGCTGAGTCGATGTTGCTGCTAGACATTTCCACTTCACAATAACAGCACTTACAGTTGACCGGGGCAGTTCTAGCAGGGCAGAAATTTGAGAAACTGACTTGTTGGAATGGTGGCGTTGTATGACGGTGCCACGTTGAAAGTCACTGAGCTCTTCAGTAAGGCCATTCTACTGCCAATATTTGTCTATGGAGATTGCATGGTTGTGTGCTCAATTTTGTACACCTGTCAGCAACAAGTATGACTGAAACAGCCGAATCCACTAATCTGAAGGGGTGTCCACATACTTCTGGAGATGTATTATAGTTAACACTCCCACTAGAATACATGGAGAAACAGCCCTGCAACACATGTACACATGAAAGCTAAATGCACCTCTTTTTAGTGATAAATGTTCATTTATAGGCTTTTTGAAGCTGGAATCCCTAATGGTGAATCTGCCATGTCCGTTTGGGATATTAAAACAACCTCAAGAAACCGGAAATAATGAACACAGTTTTTTTCCCCCTCGGACATCATTGCACACGCGATAAAACAGCAGAATGTTTTTACCCCCTGCTCACCTCCGTTTGGACGCTCCTCAACTCTGTTTCGTATAACAATAACAAAGGGACTGGGGAGAACAGTGGCGCTGGTTCCCCTAATGTGGATTCCATCTTTAAGCAGCTGTGTACTCTACCAGACCTGGGTTCAGGTACTATTTGATCGTTTACAGTTTTGGGACTATTCTATTGGCTCATTAAGCCAGGCAAGCTCTCAAACAGGCACAGCTTGGCTGTAGCTAGGTAGAACTGTAAGTTGAACTGGAAATCAAATAAAATCTCTCTAACAACAAAACAACTGTGCAGTTAGTGGCTTTATTTGATTAGGCTGCAACGAGGTTTAAATGCACTGTTTACATGTCATAATAGTCCCTGATTATGGTGGCGACTGATAGTGGGCGCTAATTTAGTCATCTTAAATGTGTCTAATTAGGATTTCAAACTAAAAGCACAGGGAAGAGTAATTAACCCACCTGGTTGGTTGGCACAAAGTCCAGGCCAGCCTCTGGCATGCCCAGGAACATGGCCTCACTGTCGTACTGCAAACACAACAAGAACACAACAGGAGCACAGTTAGAATGGTGGTCACTTTACTTAAGAAAATGAGACAGAGATAGAGGGGGAAGACAGAGAGGGGAGAGAGAGGCAGACAGAGATAGAGGGGGAAGACAGAGAGAGAGGGAGACAGAGATAGAGGGGGAAGACAGAGAGGGGAGAGAGAGGCAGACAGAGATAGAGGGGGAAGACAGAGAGGAGAGAGAGAGGCAGACAGAAATAGAGGTGGAAGACAGAGAGGGGAGAGAGAGGGAGACAGAGATAGAGGGGGAAGAGAGAGAGAGAGATAGAGGGGGAAGACAGAGAGGGGAGAGGGGAGAGAGAGGGAGACAGAGATAGAGGGGGAAGACAGAGAGGGGAGAGAGAGGGAGACAGAGATAGAGGGGGAAGACAGAGAGGAGAGAGAGAGGGAGACAGAGATAGAGGGGGAAGACAGAGAGGGGAGAGAGAGAGAGAGAGACAGAGGGGGAAGACAGAGAGGGGAGAGGGGAGACAGAGATAGAGGGGGAAGACAGAGAGGAGAGAGAGAGGGAGACAGAGATAGAGGGGGAAGACAGAGAGGGGAGAGAGAGAGAGAGAGACAGAGGGGGAAGACAGAGAGGGGAGAGGGGAGAGAGAGGGAGACAGAGATAGAGGGGGAAGACAGAGAGGGGGAGAGAGGCAGACAGAGATAGAGGGGGAAGACAGAGAGGAGAGAGAGGGAGACAGAGATAGAGGGGGGAAGACAGAGAGAGGCAGACAGAGATAGAGGGGGAAGACAGAGAGGAGAGAGAGGGAGACAGAGAGTGAGGGGGAAGACAGAGAGGAGAGAGAGAGCAGACAGAAATAGAGGGGGAAGACAGAGAGGGGAGAGAGAGGGAGGACAGAGATAGAGGGGGAAGAGAGGATAGAGAGAGAGAGAGAGATAGAGGGGGGAAGACAGAGAGGGGAGAGGGGAGAGAGGAGAGGGAGACAGAGATAGAGGGGGAAGACAGAGAGGGGAGAGAGAGGATAGAGGAGGAGACAGAGATAGAGGGGGAAGACAGAGAGGGAGAGAGAGAGGAGACAGAGATGAGGGGGAAGACAGAGAGGGGGATAGAGGAGGGAGACAGAGATAGAGGGGAGACGAGAGGGGAGAGAGAGAGAGAGAGAGAGAGAAGAGAGAGACAGAGCGAGACAGAGACAGAGGATAGAGGGGGGAAGACAGAGAGGAGAGAGAGAGGGAGGACTGTTAGAGGGGAAGACAGAGAGGAGAGAGAGAGGGAGACAGAGTTGGAGGGGAAGACAGAAAAGGGGAGAGAGAGAGGGAGACAAGGATAGAGGGGGAAGACAGCGAGGAGAGAGAGAGGGAGACAGAGAGAGAGGGGAAGACAGCGAGGAGAGAGAGGGGGAGACAAGGATAGAGGGGGAAGACAGAGAGGGAGAGAGATGAGAGAGAGAGACAGAGACAGAGATAGAGGGGGAAGACAGAGAGGGGGAGAGAGAGAGGAGAGATAGAGGGGGAAGACAGAGAGGGGGAGAGAGAGAGGGAGACAGAGATAGAGGGGGAAGACAGAGAGGAGAGAGAGAGAGGGGAGACAGAGATAGAGGGGAAGACAGAGAGGGGAGATAGAGGGGGAAAGACAGAGAGGAGAGAGAGAGGGAGACAGAGATAGAGGGGGAAGACAGAGATATAGGGGGAAGACAGAGAGGGGAGAGAGAGAGAGGGAGCAGAGATAGAGGGGAAGACAGAGAGGGGGAGAGGGAGACAGAGATAGAGATATATACAGGTGAGTGCAATGTTACTGTTAATTTCTAATCGTTTTGTGATGTTGTTAAATTAGTTTCTTCTCAGTTTTGTTTATTTCACTTATTAGGCAATGTAACATACATTTCCCATGCCAATAAAGCTCCTTTGAATTGAATTGAGAGAAAAGCAAGAAGAACATTAGAAAAGAGAGAGGTAGAGGAAGAGAGAGACTTATATTAGTCAACTGATGTTTTCCTTTTGTTGTTGTCTTTGTTCAGGGTTCTTGTCTTTCCCTTTCGGACAACTTCCCTTTGAAGGCCTTGTTCTCATCTTTATCGACTCGAGATGTCAGCAATTTAAAGCAATTAGCACACTAGTAATTACAAGCCACAAAGGAAAGGCTTGAACGCAATCCTTTCATGTGCAATCTGTTATAAAACAGAAAAGCCCCTCTGTCTGTCTGTCTGTCTGTCTGTCCATGCTGCATCTTACACTTTACTGCTTTGAGTTAGGCCTATAGTGATTCACCTCACACACACACACACACACACACACACTTTGGAAGCAACGTAAATGGAGATTTACTAGTATAGCTAAAATACACATTCAATCTTAACATGAAAATGGACTGTATGTGAAGGATGCTATATAACCGGTCAATATACATTCCATACAGTGAGGCATCTGACATTCATGGATACACATACACTACACAGACACTACACAGACACTACACATACACTACACATACACTACACAGACACTACACAGACACTACACAGACACTACACATACACTACACAGACACTACACATACACTACACAGACACTACACATACACTACACAGCCACTACACAGACACTACACATACACTACACATACACTACACAGACTACACATACACTACACATACACTACACAGACACTACACATACACTACACAGACTACACAGACACTACACATACACTACACAGACACTACACATACACTACACAGACACTACACATACACTACACAGACACTACACATACACTACACATACACCACACATACACTACACAGACACTACACATACACTATACAGACTACACAGACACTACAGACACTACACATACACTACACAGACACTACACATACACCACGCATACACATACACTACACAGACACTACACATACACTACACATACACTACACAGACTACACAGACACTACACATACACTACACAGACACTACACATACACTACACAGACTACACACAGACTACACTTAGCCCTTATATCAGGTTGTAAGGGGACATTAGAATAAGACCAAGTGAACTGTGATAAAACACTTGAGTGCAATACATTCAAAGTCAACATTTCTTGTGATTCAGTGCATATGTCCCTTATGATTTCATTCAGCCAATTGTTCTTGAATAAACACTGAGCCCCATGGTTTTGGCAGTGTTCCAGTTTAAATGTACGTAATGCATTGCCATTTCCCCCTCTACCCTCTTAACATCTGTGATCTCTTAGTTCAGGGTGGCTTGCTCCACTTCTAACACATTATAAGTCTCAAAACAAATAAGCTACTTTTCTTTTGATGCCAGTATGTATTAGTGAAATGGGTCTGTAGTAGGGAACTGTTTTGAATCCTCAGCCCAACTTGTGGAATGTTCAAAGAATTCTCTCCCTTTCTTTAAAGTGTGTTTTAGATGAGTCAATGGTAAAGGAGTTGTCCAAAGGCAGCTGTATGGCACCAGTCTTGCTATAACCTCACTCACTCAGGGTGAGAGTGGAACTAAACTGAGCCTGACCACAAATGGCTTGCAACAGACTGACATTTCCATAGGGTAATGTAACAAATATCATCATCAGGGATTTGTTCATATCTGCATTGGATACAAGATACAGAGTTGTGATTGGTGCTAGGACAGTTTTAGTATGAGCTGATTGGACAAAGAGCTCTGTCTCAACCTCAGCAGTAGCATCGTGTTCTAACCATCCCATGCACCTGTCCTGTCCTACAAGGGACATGCCAGGTGAAAAAGCTAAGCCCATCCACACAGGTAGACACTGGACAAACGACTGCTCACAATTCGCCAGCTGTCACACCAATGCAAATGAGCGATCGGATGACTAAATCAACAAAAAGCCAAAACAGGGTGTCATGGCTGACCTCTTGTAAGACGATCCCCCCCCCCCCTCTCTCTCTACACACAGAGTTTGGAATGGAGCATCTGCCTTGCAGTCCAAGGAAAGGGGAGGCTGTAGGGTTGTAACACAGACACTCATTCCTCCAAATGAACCGAAACCTCTGCATTATTAATGATTACATGGAACAGCTGCATGTGTCCGTGGAACATGGAACAGCTGCATGTGTCCGTGGAACATGGAACAGACTCGCAACAGCAGCACTGGACAAACAATCTATACAAGTTCTATGAGACCTGACTCTCTTGTACAGTGTAACATGTGGTCTCAACAGTGTTTCTCTCTCTCTCTCTCAATTCAATTCAAAGGGCTTTATTGGCATGGGAAACATATGTTGACATTGCCAAAGTAAGTGAAATAAATAATAGACAAAAGTTAAATAAACAATCAAAAATGAACAGTAAACATTACACTCATAAAAGTTCCAAAGAAATAGAGACATTTCAAATGTCATATGTATATATACAGTGTTATAACAATGTGCAAATAGTTAAAGTACGAAAGCGAAAATAAATCAACATAAATATGGGTTTCATTTTCAATGGTGTTTGTTCTTCACTGGTTGACCTTTTCTTGTGGCAACAGGTCACAAATCTTGCTGCTGTGAATAGCACACTGTGGTATTTCACTCAATAGATATGGGAGTTTATCAAAACTGGATTTGTTTTCAAATTCTTTGTGGGTCTGTGTAATCTGAGGGAAATATGTGTCTCTAATATGGTTATACATTTGGCGGGAGGTTAGGAAGTGCATCTCAGCTTCCACCTCATTTTGTGGGCAGTGTGCACATAGCCTGTCTTCTCTTGAAAGCCAGGTCTGTACATAGTCAAAGCTTAATATTGCGTCAGTCACAGTGGCAGAAGTACTCTCTGTTTTTTGTTCATTCTTTCCAATGTGTCAAGTAATTCTTTTTTTGTTTTCTCATGATTTGGTTGGTCTAATTGTGTTGCTGTTCTGGGCCTCTGTGGGGTCTGTTTGTTTTTGTGAGCAGAGCCCCAGGACCAGCTTGCTTAGGGGACTCTTCTCCAGGTTCATCTCTCTGTTGCTGATGGCTTTGATATGGAAAGTTTGGAAATCTCTTCTTTTTAGGTGGTTGTAGAATTTAACAGCTCTTTCTGGATTTTGATCATTAGTGGGTATTGGCCTAATTCTGCTCTGCATGCATTATTTGGTGTTTTACGTTGTACACAGAGGATATTTTTGCAGAATTCTGCATGCAGAGTCTCAATTTGGTGTTTGTCCCATTTTGTAATTTTTGGGTTGGTGAGCAGACCCCAGCCCTCACAAACATAAAGGACAATGGGTTCTATAACTGATTCAAGTATTTTAGCCAGATCCTAATTGGTATGCCAAATTGTATGTTCCCTTTGACGGGGTAAAAGGCCCTTCTTGGCTTGTCTCTCAGATCGTTCACAGCTTTGGGGAAGTTACCTGTGACACTGATGTTTAGGCCGAGGTATGTATAGTTTTTTGTGAGCTCTAGGGCGACGGTGTCTAGATGGAATATGTATGTGGTCCTGGCAACTGGACCTGTTTTGGAACACCATTAATTTTGTCTTACTGAGATTTACTGTCAAGGCCCAGGTCTGACAGAATCTGTGCAGAAGATCTAGGTGCTGCTGTAGGACCTCCTTGGCTGGGGATAGAAGCACCAGATCATCAGCAAACAGTAGGACATTTGACCTCAGATTCTAGTAGGGTGAGACCGGGTGCTGCAGACTGTTCTAGTGCCCTTACAAATTAGTTTATATGTTGAAGAGGGTGGGGCTCAAACTGCATCCCTGTCTCACCCCACGGCCCTGTGGAAAGAAATGTGTGTGTTGTTTGCCAATTGTAACAGCACACTTGTTGTTTGTGTACATGGATTTTATAATGTTTTTCCCCCAACACCTGTCATACGATAGTTTGGTAAAAAGACAACTTGACATTTGCTAAGTATATTGTTTACACTGAGGAAATGTACGAGTCTGCTGTTAACGATAATGCAGAGTATTTTCGAGAGGTTGCTGTTGACACACATCCAACGGTAGTTATTGGGGTCAAATTTGTCTCTACTTTTGTGGATTGGGGTGATCTGTCCTTGGTTCCAAATATTGGGGAAGATGCCAGAACTGAGGATGATGTTGAAGAGTTGAAATATAGCCAATTGTAATTTGTGGTCGGTATATTTTATCATTTCACTTAGGATACTATGAAACCACAGGCCTTTTTGGGTTGGAGGGTTTGTATGTTGTCCTCTAGTTCATTCAATGTAATTGGAGAATTCAGTGGGTTCTGGTAGTCTTTAATAGTTGATTCAAAGATTTGTATTTGATCATTCTTCATCAAACCATTTCTCTCTCTCTCTCACTCAATCCCCCCTCTTCTTCCATAAAGTTACACAAGGATGGGAGTAAACTGTAAACTGTAGAGCAAAGCCAACATAAACACCCAAGCTAATAAACCAATACATTGACATGCTGTGAGAAAAAACAAACACATGGGGGAGTGCTACTTTTGTTAGCCTCAGTGACTTATGCTACTGTTAGATAAACCCCAAATGTGTTCTGCTTTTGATAAAGAAAGGCTAACAGCTATATCATGTAATAAGTAGGGCATATAGAAACTCTGACCCCTATACTGATTGGAGTCATCTGACCCCACCCATTCACTCAAATGAACCAATAGATGCTCTTTGCTGTCAACTATAAAGAGTGTCAGTGCACGAGACAGCATCCCATTGATCTGTTCAGGACTTCCTCCCAACAGTAATAGTCAGCCAGTCAAAGTGGTCGTTGTGACAACAGTTTCTCCCGCTGACTTTTTTCAATATACTAAACACTGTTGCGCTGTGGGTGTGGCATCTTCCTCATCAAATATACAGTAAACATTGTAAAAGGCAAAACTAGAGAATAACCCAAGCAGCGTAGACTAGACCAATGAGAGAGAACCCATTTGATCTGAATGTATTTCTGTTGAACAGTTGGGTCATTACCGTGATGTTTATAGCCCCTGACAGGTCTTGTAGATTCCATTTTTTATTGGATGGTGTATATTGACCCCTTTGTCAAATTGGCTTTATCCATTTGCTTTTCCTGGCGCGGGATGATATGTGCCGAACTGACAGATCTCCTGCTCGCTGATACATACTGTAATGAAATAGTTCTATTTTCTGCCTCTGCACCTGTGCTCTTTCCTTTATTGCTTGGTTGTCCTCGATAGGCTCCTATGACGCAGATGGGCCGTAATCTCCTTCATTGTTATAGTCTTTTTGGTCATAGAGGTGTAGAGGATGATTAAATGTTGTGACATACACACAGTGTCGTACCATGGAAGCTATGCTAGCTTGCAAACTCTATTTTTCAGTGCAGTCTCTTCAGTGTCTGCAAACAGACCGACGCAGAGGACATACCTGTCTAGAATATCAGTCTGACAGAGTCCAAAAAAAGAAGTGGAAATTGTGATGATTTTTGTCATTTTCTTTCCATCTTACGCGTTCTGATGTGAATCAGACGGCGGAACCTATTTCACTCTTCATCGGTTTTTCTCTGAGAGGCCGGAGAAGAGGAACATAAGAGGCTCCTATATCCTGGGAGCTTTTTATGTTGCAACCAAAGGCTTATCTTAATAAAGTATGTCTCTATATGCAGTGGGTAACATTGCAGTTTCACTACCGACAAACCCAAAATAAAAATGAGGCCCAAATAATACTACAGGTTACTTTGTGTGGACTGGTCAGATAGTGTGTCCATACTAGCCTGTTGGTTGGCTTTAAGATCTAAAACACTACTACATCTAAAACACTACTACATCTAAAACATTACTACATCTAAAACACTACTACATCTAAAACACTACTACATCTAAAACACTAATACATCTAAAACACTAATACATCTAAAACACTACTACATCTAAAACACTAATACATCTAAAACACTACTACAATCTAAAACACTACTACATCTAAAACACTAATACATCTAAAACACTACTACATCTAAAACACTACTACATCTAAAACACTACTACATCTAAAACACTACTACATCTAAAACACTACTACATCTAAACACTACTACATCTAAAACACTACTACATCTAAAACACTACTACATCTAAAACACTAATACATCTAAAACACTACTACATCTAAAACACTACTACATCTAAAACACTAATACATCTAAAACACTAATACATCTAAAACACTACTACATCTAAAACACTACTACATCTAAAACACTACTACATCTAAAACACTACTACATCTAAAACACTACTACATCTAAAACACTACTACATCTAAAACACTACTACATCTAAAACACTAATACATCTAAAACACTAATACATCTAAAACACCACTACATCTAAAACACTACTACATCTAAAACACTACTACATCTAAAACACTACTACATCTAAAACACTACTACATCTAAAACACTAATACATCTAAAACACTAATACATCTAAAACACTACTACATCTAAAACACTACTACATCTAAAACACTACTACATCTAAAACACTACTACATCTAAAACACTACTACATCTAAAACACTACTACATCTAAAACACTAATACAGCTAAAACACTAATACATCTAAAACACTACTACATCTAAAAACACCTACTACATCTAAAACACTACTACATCTAAAACACTACTACATCTAAAACACTATACATCTAAAACACTAATAATCTAAAACACTAATACATCTAAAACACTACTACATCTAAACACTACTACATCTAAAACACTACTACATCTAAAACACTAATACATCTAAAACACTACTACATCTAAAACACTACTACATCTAAAACACTACTACATCTAAAACACTACTACATCTAAAACACTACTACATCTAAAACACTACTACATCTAAAACACTAATACATCTAAAACACTAATACATCTAAAACACTACTACATCTAAAACACGAATACATCTAAAACACTACTACATCTAAAACACTAATACATCTAAAACACTACTACATCTAAAACACTACTACATCTAAAACACTAATACATTGCTTGATAACACTTTATTTTGCTGTATGCACACATATTTCATTTTAAAAATGTATTTAACCTTTATTTACCTAGGCAAGTCGCATAAGAACAAATTCTTATTTTCAATGACGGCCTAGGTCTCAAATGTATCATCCCACTACATATATACCAGCAGCATACCACTCTGCATCCCACTACATATATACCAGCAGCATCCCACCCTGCATCATACTACATATATACCAGCAGCATACCACCCTGCATCCCACTACATATATACCAGCAGCATCCCACCCTGCATCCCACTACATATATACCAGCAGCATCCCACCCTGCATCATACTACATATATACCAGCAGCATACCACCCTGCATCCCACTACATATATACCAGCAGCATCCCCACCCCTGCATCCCACTACATATATACCAGCAGCATACCACCCTGCATCCCACTACATATATACCAGCAGCATACACCCTGCATCCCACTACATATATACCAGCAGCATACACCCTGCATCCCACTACATATATACCAGCAGCATCCCACTACATATATACCAGCAGCATACCACCCTGCATCCCACTACATATATACCAGCAGCATACCACCCTGCATCCCACTACATAGATACCAGCAGCATCCCACTACATATATACCAGCAGCATACCACCCTGCATCCACTACATATATACCAGCAGCATACCACCCTGCATCCCACTACATATATACCAGCAGCATCCCACTACATATATACCAGCAGCATACCACTACATATATACCAGCAGCATACCACTACATATATACCAGCAGCATCCCACCCTGCATCCCACTACATATATACCAGCAGCATACCACCCTGCATCCCACTACATATATACCAGCAGCATACCACCCTGCATCCCACTACATATATACCAGCAGCATACCACCCTGCATCCCACTACATATATACCAGCAGCATCCCACTACATATATACCAGCAGCATACCACCCTGCATCCCACTACATATATACCAGCAGCATACCACCCCTGCATCCCACTACATATATACCAGCAGCATAACACCCTGCATCCCACTACATATATACCAGCAGCATACCACCCTGCATCCCACTACATATATACCAGCAGCATCCCACTACATATATACCAGCAGCATACCACTACATATATACCAGCAGCATACCACTACATATATACCAGCAGCATCCCACTACATATATACCAGCAGCATCCCACCCTGCTTCCCACTGCATATATACCAGCAGCATACCACCCTGCATCCCACTACATATATACCAGCAGCATACCACCCTGCATCCCACTACATATATACCAGCAGCATACCACCCTGCATCCCACTACATATATACCAGCAGCATACCACCCTGCATCCCACTACATATATACCAGCAGCATCCCACTACATATATACCAGCAGCATACCACCCTGCATCCCACTACATATATACCAGCAGCATACCACCCTGCATCCCACTACATATATACCAGCAGCATACCACCCTGCATCCCACTACATATATACCAGCAGCATCCCACTGCATATATACCAGCAGCATAACACCCTGCATCCCACTACATATATACCAGCAGCATAACACCCTGCATCCCACTACATATATACCAGCAGCATAACACCCTGCATCCCACTACATACATACCAGCAGCATCCCACTGCATATATACCAGCAGCATCCCACTACATATATACCAGCAGCATACCACCCTGCATCCCACTACATATATACCAGCAGCATACCACCCTGCATCCCACTACATATATACCAGCAGCATCCCACTGCATATATACCAGCAGCATACCACTACATATATACCAGCAGCATACCACCCTGCATCCCACTACATATATACCAGCAGCATACCACCCTGCATTCCACTACATATATACCAGCAGCATACCACTCTGCATCCCACTACATATATACCAGCAGCATACCCACCCTGCATCCCACTACATATATACCAGCAGCATCCCATGCATATATACCAGCAGCATCCCACTACATATATACCAGCAGCATACCACCCTGCATCCCACTACATATATACCAGCAGCATACCACCCTGCATCCCACTGCATATATACCAGCAGCATCCCACTACATATATACCAGCAGCATACCACCCTGCATCCCACTACATATATACCACCCTGCATCCCACTGCATATATACCAGCAGCATCCCACTACATATATACCAGCAGCATCCCACCCTGCATCCCACTACATATATACCAGCAGCATAACACCCTGCATCCCACTACATATATACCAGCAGCATACCACCCTGCATCCCACTACATATATACCAGCAGCATCCCACTGCATATATACCAGCAGCATCCCACTACATATATACCAGCAGCATACCACCCTGCATCCCACTACATATATACAAGCAGCATACCACCCTGCATCCCACTGCATATATACCAGCAGCATCCCACTACATATATACCAGCAGCATACCACCCTGCATCCCACTACATATATACCACCCTGCATCCCACTGCATATATACCAGCAGCATCCCACTACATATATACCAGCAGCATACCACCCTGCATCCCACTACATATATACCACCCTGCATCCCACTGCATATATACCAGCAGCATCCACTACATATATACCAGCAGCATAAACACCCTGCATCCCACTACATATATACCAGCAGCATAACACCCTGCATCCCACTACATATATACCCACCCTGCATCCCACTGCATATATACCAGCAGCATCCCACTACATATATACCAGCAGCATACCACCCTGCATCCCACTACATATATACCACCCTGCATCCCACTGCATATATACCAGCAGCATCCCACTACATATATACCAGCAGCATAACACCCTGCATCCCACTGCATATATACCAGCAGCATACCACCCTGCATCCCACTACATATATACCAGCAGCATACCACTACATATATACCAGCAGCATACCACCCTGCATCCCACTACATATATACCAGCAGCATCCCACTACATATATACCAGCAGCATCCCACTACATATATACCAGCAGCATCCCACTACATATATACCAGCAGCATAAACACCCTGCATCCCACTACATATATACCAGCAGCATAACACCCTGCATCCCACTACATATATACCAGCAGCATAACACCCTGCATCCCACTGCATATATACCAGCAGCATAACACCCTGCATCCCACTACATATATACCAGCAGCATAACACCCTGCATCCCACTACATATATACCAGCAGCATAACACCCTGCATCCCACTACATATATACCAGCAGCATAACACCCTGCATCCCACTACATATATACCAGCAGCATAACACCCTGCATCCCACTACATATATACCAGCAGCATACCACTACATATATACCAGCAGCATCCGACTACATATATACCAGCAGCATAACACCCTGCATCCCACTACATATATACCAGCAGCATAACACCCTGCATCCCACTACATATATACCAGCAGCATACCACCCTGCATCCCACTACATATATACCAGCAGCATACCACTACATATATACCAGCAGCATACCACTACATATATACCAGCAGGCATCCCACTACATATATACCAGCAGCATACCACCCTGCATCCCACTACATATATACCAGCAGCATAAAACCCTGCATCCCACTACATATATACCACCCTGCATCCCACTACATATATACCAGCAGCATACCACTACATATATACCAGCAGCATACCACCCTGCATCCCACTACATATATACCAGCAGCATACCACATTGCATCCCACTACATATATACCAGCAGCATACCACCCTGCATCCCACTACATATATACCAGCAGCATACCACCCTGCATCCCACTACATATATACCAGCAGCATACCACCCTGCATCCCACTACATATATACCAGCAGCATACCACCCTGCATCCCACTACATATATACCAGCAGCATACCACCCTGCATCCCACTACATATATACCAGCAGCATACCACCCTGCTTCCACTACATATATACCAGCAGCATAACACCCTGCATCCCACTACATATATACCAGCAGCATCCCACTACATATATACCAGCAGCATAACACCCTGCATCCCACTACATATATACCAGCAGCATCCCACTACATATATACCAGCAGCATCCGACTACATATATACCAGCAGCATACCACCCTGCATCCCACTACATATATACCAGCAGCATACCACCCTGCATCCCACTACATATATACCAGCAGCATCCCACTACATATATACCAGCAGCATACCACCCTGCATCCCACTACATATATACCAGCAGCATACCACCCTGCATCCCACTACATATATACCAGCAGCATACCACCCTGCATCCCACTACATATATACCAGCAGCATACCACCCTGCATCCCACTGCTGGCTTGCTTCCGAAGCTAAGCAGGGTTGGTCCTAGTCGGTCCCTGGATGGGAGACCAGATACTGCTGGAAGTGGTGTTGGAGTGAAATTAGGAGGCACTCTTTCCTCAGGCCTAAATAAAATACCCCAATGCCTCAGGGCAGTGATTGGGGACACTGATTGGGCTGTCTTTTGGATGGGACGTTAAACGGGTGTCCTGACTCTCTGTGGTCACTAAAGATCCCATGTCACTTGTCATAAGAGTAGGGGTGTTAACCCCGGTGTCCTGGTTAAATTCCTAATCTGGCCCTCATACCATCACGGTCACCTAATCATCCCCAGTTTACAATTGGCTCATTCATCCCCCCCCCTCTCCCCTGTAACTATTCCCCAGGTCGTTGCTGTAAATGAGAATGTGTGCTCAGTCAACTTTCCTTTTAAAATAACGGCAAAATAAAATAAAATAAATAAAGTATTAGTGTCTTCACATACTATTGCAGCATGTCAGCCCCCCCCCCAACACCATGTGCAGTGCTACGTCAAGATCCTATCCATCACCATTACAGTCCATTCATTCTCTATCTACAGCACTGCACATCTCTGTGGTCTTTCTCTCTATCACTCTAACATCACAGTGGGTCTGATCTGATAGTGTTTCATTTCCAGCATCACATGTGGCTGTGTGGGGAGGGCTGTTGATATCAGGCAGCCCTACCCTGTGAGGAGCATGACTGGGTTTGTTGTCAAACCAAATTACACACACTCTCTCCGTGTATAAACCCTAGTCTGAATAACAAGCAGCTAGCTAAGTGGGTCAGGGTCGCCATGGAGAGAGAGAGAGAGTGAGAGAGAGAGAGAGAGAGAGAGAGAGAGAGAGAGAGAGAGAGAGAGAGAGAGAGAGGAGGGGAGAAGAGGAGAAAGAGAGAGAGAAGGGGAGTGGGGGGAAGAGGAGAAAGAGAGAGAGAAGGGGAGTGGGGGGAAGAGGAGAGAGAGAGAGGAGGGGAGTGGGGGGAAGAGGAGAGAGAGAGAAGGGGAGTGGGGGGAAGGGAAGAGAGAGAGAGAAGGGGAGTGGGGGGAAGAGGAGAAAGAGAGAGAGAGAAGGGGAGTGGGGGGAAGAGGAGAAAGAGAGAGAGAGAAGGGGAGTGGGGGGAAGAGGAGAGAGAGAGAGAAGGGGAGTGGGGGGAAGGGAAGAGAGAGAGAAGGGGAGTGGGGGGAAGGAAGAGAGACAGAAGGGGAAAGGGGGGAAGAGGAGAGAGAGAGGAGGGGAGTGGGGGAAGAGGAGAGAGAGAGAGAAGGGGAGTGGGGGGAAGAGGAGAGAGAGAGAGAGAGAGAGAGAGAGAGAGAAGGGGAGTGGGGGGAAGGGAAGAGAGAGAGAAGGGGAGTGGGGGGAAGGGAAGAGAGACAGAAGGGGAAAGGGGGGGAAGAGGAGAGAGAGAGGAGGGGAGTGGGGGAAGAGGAGAGAGAGAGAGAAGGGGAGTGGGGGGAAGAGGAGAGAGAGAGAGAGAGAGAGAGAGAAGGGGAGTGGGGGGAAGAGGAGAGAGAGAGAGAGAGAGAGAGAGAGAGAGAGAGAGAGAGAGAGAAGGGGAGTGGGGGGGAAGGGAAGGGAAGAGAGAGAGAAGGGGAGTGGGGGGAAGAGGAGAGAGAGAGAGGAGGGGAGTGGGGGGAAGAGGAGAGAGAGAGAGGAGGGGAGTGGGGGAAGAGGAGAGAGAGAGAGGAGGGGAGTGGGGGAAAGAGGAGAGAGAGAGAGGAGGGGAGTGGGGGAAAGAGGGGAGAGAGAGAGAGGAGGGGAGTGGGGGGAAGAGGAGAGAGAGAGAGGAGGGGAGTGGGGGGAAGAGGAGAGAGAGAGAGGAGGGGAGTGGGGGAAGAGGAGAGAGAGAGAGGAGGGGAGTGGGGGAAAGAGGAGAGAGAGAGAGGAGGGGAGTGGGGGGAAGAGGAGAGAGAGAGAGGAGGGGGAGTGTGGGGAAGGGAAGAGAGAGGGGGAAGGGAGGGAGAGGGGGAATAGAGATGAGGGAGGGGAATAGAGTTGAGGGAGGGGAAATAGAGATGAGGGAGGGGGAATAGAGATGAGGGAGGGGGTATAGAGTTGAGGGAGGGGGAATAGAGAGGAATAATGGTAGAGTGAGAAATAAAAGAGGAAAGGGAAGAGAGGGGAGAAACAAGAGAGAGGAAGGAATGGGGTAGAGTGAGTGAACAAAGGGGAGAAACAAGAGAGAGGAAGGAATGGGGTAGAGTGAGCGAACAAGGGGGAGAAACAAGAGAGAGGAAGGAATGGGGTAGAGTGAGTGAACAAATGGGAGAAACAAGAGAGAGGAAGGAATGGGGTAGAGTGAGTGAACAAAGGGGAGAAACAAGAGAGAGGAAGGAATGGGGTAGAGTGAGCGAACAAAGGGGAGAAACAAGAGAGAGGAAGGAATGGGGTAGAGTGAGTGAACAAAGGGGAGAAACAAGAGAGAGGAAGGAATGGGGTAGAGTGAGTGAACAAAGGGGAGAAAGAGCAAAAGGGGGAATGAAAAAGAGAGAGGGATGGGAGAGAGGGGGAAGGAGGAGGAGTGTGGCTCTCAGTTTCTGCTCCCCCAGTATTCAATATCAAGTGTGGCATTAATCTTGGACTCCAAATCATAGCCTTGATGAACAACCTCTGTCTGTGGCACATTACATCTCCAAGTGATTCTCTCTCTCTCTCTCTCTCTCTCCCTCCCTCCCTCCCTTTTTCCCAAATGCCAATTTGGTGAGGGTCTAGAGTAAGGCTGAGTGTGTCTTCTTCTATGTCCCAGCACTGTAATTTATGACTATAACAGCCAGAGACTACCTATCTGACTATAACAGCCAGGACACTTTCATGACTACCTATCTGACTATAACAGCCAGGACACTTTCATGACTACCTATCTGACTATAACAGCCAGGCCACTTTCATGACTACCTATCTGACTATAACAGCCAGGACACTTTCATGACTACCTATTTAACTATAACAGCCAGGCCACTTTCATGACTACCTATCTGACTATAACAGCCAGGACACTTTCATGACTAACTATCTGACTATAACAGCCAGGACACTTTCATGACTACCTAGCTGACTATAACAGCCAGGACACTTTCATGACTACCTATCTGACTATAACAGCCAGGACACTTTCATGACTACCCATCTGACTATAACAGCCAGGACACTTTCATGACTACCTATCTAACTATAACAGCCAGGACACTTTCATGACTACCTATCTGACTATAACAGCCAGGACACTTTCATGACTAACTATCTGACTATAACAGCCAGGCCACTTTCATGACTAACTATCTAACTATAACAACCAGGCCACTTTCACGACTACCTATCTAACTATAACAACCAGGCCACTTTCATGACTACCTATCTGACTATAACAGCCAGGACACTTTCATGACTACCTATCTAACTATAACAACCAGGCCACTTTCATGACTACCTATCTGACTATAATAGGCACTTTCATGACTAACTATCTGACTATAACAGCCAGGACACTTTCATGACTACTTATCAAGCCCTGCTGTGACTCATATCACTGGGTAGACGGAGAGAGTAGGTGAGAGAGGGAGTAGGGATTCAGGCCTATATAAATCATAGCCTGGTAGCATTTCACTCTCTCTGGCACTGCCTCGTAAAGACAGGAGTGAGTGCTGTAAGGAGCTGTAATTCATAGTGGTAAAAATGTGAGTTTATAACGACAGAGGATAAGGGGGTTTTAATGGCAAAAACGATAGCGATGTTTCATATAATCAAAACAGTATGATGATTTAACACCCGTGTTTGAGTTATGCACTCAGTCAGGATTTGACACTTTCCTTTTAATCTGTGAAGAAAATTAGGTTTGATATCACCTTTCAATTTCATGAACGTTTCTCAGACCCTGCATAATCTAAGATACATTTTTGATTTGCTTGTTTGATCTTGTAAGTACAGTACGTGTATTTCCTATTTTGTGATTGTTACCTGCTGTAGTGTGAGGAACCACACTGTGCAGGGTGTTTAGACCAAGGTAACGTTGATCAGTTTATCTCAGGATGCTACAGCTGAAAGTTAGTTCAGTTGATTTCTAGCACTTTTTTGTTATGCTTCTTTGAAGTGGTGGGTGTGGTTTCTGTGCTGATTTATCCCAAGGCACGATGTGGAGCCATATGACCATATACCTTGTGCTCAAAGATAACCTGCATACTATATGGCAGATCTTCATCTGAGCCAGTTTGCAGCAACAGGTCATGTGAATTATTAAGTGGATTATAATCATGGACATTTTTGTAGGGGTTGATACATTTTATGTAAGGGAAAATCAAGTGGAAATTACAAACTTCAGAAGCCCTTTTAAAATGCATATCCACTGCAAGTTAAACATCTGTAGGGGCTGCCAGAGATACCATGACAACACAAACACACAGACACACAATCAGAAATAAGTCAACAATTACATTTAATCACAGTATGATGACACACACGGGATATTACACAACTATTTATACAGAATACCAACTACGACCAACCACACTGCGCAAACACACAATCACTACTTGGTACAATGAACAAATACCAACCCAGGGACATGATAACAGGCTGGTAACTAAGTTCTCATTTCAGCCATTATGTTTCCTCAGCATAACCCTTTGTCAATGTCCCATTAAATTAATCTAAAATCTAACTTCCAGCCCAATTAATTCAGATGTTGGGTGAATCATTCTCTAAGCAAAACGCCTTGCACAGTGCCTCATTAAAATATGAATCAGCATCCCTTTCAATTTAGATGCCCTCTCTTTCTCTCTACATCTCTCTCTCTCTTCACCTCTTGTGACACCTGCTTAACGCAACAGGTAAAATGCTTATTAGATCATTAACAAGCAATTTTTTCGTCCCCAATGCAACAAACTGACAGACCCCACATTTCCATCTTCTCAAGTCTGATTTACAGAATCTGAATTCTGAATAGAAAATAATTCCACCATCTGTTATGAAGATCAAAACTGACTTCGGGAGTCTTGTTCAGTCATTAAGCTTTTAATCAGGAAATCACCATGGGACAATTATAAACGCATCTCCACCAGAATCAAGCAACTGATACGTCATTTAACCTGAGACCATACTGACAGAGAGTTGCTGATATGTATAATCTTTATGATTATATTTTCCAGTACAGCGGGAGACAGATAGTAGGGGCATAGACAAAGGTTTGGCAGGGGGTATATGTCACGGACACCGGCGTCACGCTTCCAGACAAACTAAACACCTTCTTTGCCCGCTTTGAGGATAATACAGTGCCAACGATGCGGCTCGCTAACAAGGACTGCGCCCTCCTTTTCCGAGGCCGACATGAGGTAAACATTTAAACGTGTTTTACTCTCGCAAGGCTGCTGGCCCAGACGGCATCCCTAGCCGGGTCCTCAGAGCAAGCGCAGACCAGCTGGCTGGTGTGTTTAAGGACATATTCAACCATTCCCTATCTCAGTCTGTTGTCCCCACATGATTCAAGATGGCTACCATTGTTCCTGTACCCAAGGAAGCAAAGATAACTGAACTAAATGACTATCGTCCCGTAGCACTCACTTCTGGCATCATGAAGTGCTTTGAGAGGCTAGTCAAGGATCATAGGGAGCACCTCCCTATCCACATCGAAGGGACAGCCATGGAGAAAGGGGGAAGTTTTAAGTTCCTGGGCATACACATCACAGACAAACTGAAATGGTCCAACCACACAGACAGTGTGGTGAAGAAGGCACAACAGCGCCTCTTCAACCTCAGGAGGCTGAAGAAATTTGGCTTGTCACCCAAAACCCTGACAAACTCTTTATCACAGCCTGGTACGGCAACTGCACCGCCCTCAACCGCAAGGCTCTCTAGAGGGTGGTGCAGTCTGAACAATGCATCACCGGGGGCAAACTACCTGCCCTCCATGACACCTACAGCACCAGATGTCATAGGAAGGCCAAAAAGATCATCAAGGACAACAGCCAAACGAGCCACTCCCTGTTCACACCGCTACCATCCAGAAGGCAGGGTCAGTACAGGTGCATCAAAGCTGGGACTGAGAGACTGAAAAACAGCTTCTATCTCAAGGCCATCAGACTGCTAAACAGCAATCACTAACTCAGAGGCTGCTGCCTACATTGAGACCCAATCACTGGACACTTTAATAAATTGATCACTATTCACTTTAAACAATGCCACTTTAAATAATGGCACTTTAATAATGTTTACATTACTCATATCACATGTATATACTGTATTTTATACCATCTATTGCACCTTGCCTATGCCGCTCGGCCATCGCTCATCCATATATTTATATGTACATATTCTCATTCACCCCTTTAGATTTGTGTGTATTAGGGAGTTGTTGGGGAATTGTTAGATTATTTGTTAGATATTACTGCACTGTCGGAAATAGAAGCACAAGCATTTCGCAATACTCGCATTAACATCTGCAAACGATGTGTATGCGACCAATAAAATGTGATTTGATTTGATTTGATGTGGTCTGGAGTCGGGAACTTAGACTGCTACACGAGCCACGGGTACTGATATGTACAATCAACTATCTGTCTGTTGGAACCATCATAAATGAAGGAGAATTGGGATAGTCTCATAGGGAACCTGTGTAACATGGAGAGTGTTCTGTAACATGTACATTATTAACTACTCATATGTGCCACTTCGACAAAGACGTAATACTAGAATGAACAAGGGGTCTCTCTCTCACTAACAAGAAGTGACATCATTCCAAAAGGATCCGTTCCAGAAGGATATGAGACCTCATCATTGATGTTACTGCTAAAAGCTATTCTTGAATCCGATTTAACTTGGGATGATCTTCATATGTGGTTCAGCCTCACTTACTTTAGTTGAATTGACTTAAGTCCATCGGTATAGCTAAATGACTAGAACTCAAATGTAATACATTAGCTACAATGAAGCCTTAGCTCGCGAGTACCACCATAGTTTCACATCTCCCTTTTTTTACATGGGATTTTCCCTCATGCGAATTGTTGAAAAAATTAAAAAAGAACATGTTTATTTTTCACCACTGTCAGCTACACCTGGTCTCCCATCCAGGACCGACCCTGCTTAGCTTCAGAGGTAAACCAGCAGTGGGATGCAGGGTGGAATGCTGCTGGAATGAATGTGCCAAAACATGCCACTGGAAAAAAGGCAGAGAAAGCAAAGGCCAGGGTAACATAACCAAAGATAGGGAACATTCAGGAAAGAGGGAGGAGTTTTATTTAATTGCGCAATCATAAAAATAAAAAAATATTACCTTGCAAAATGTTGTTTTACTATCAATACTTTTGGGTTTATGTTTTGTAATAATAATAATTTTTGTTCTCAATTTCAGGCATTTTCCTTGATATTAATGGCACAAATGTAAGTCACTTACTAAAGAATTGCATCATATAATAACACTATTACTGGAACGATTGAATCCTTCATTGAAAGATTAACAAGGCAACAGTAAACATGTTGTTCCCCACAAATTATGCAGACACAATTAGTGACAACAATTCAAGCTCAAACAGGACAGGAAATTTGCTTGTTCAAAGTTTGGAATTTCAATTCATTACTATAGCACCTCCCTTGGGCCTATCAGTGTAATTTTGTAAATGCCTGGTCTCTATGGCAAGACGCATTATTCACCCAAGTTTTGTCAAAATCAGGCCAGTGCTGACTGAGATGTTTTTAGGCTATACAGTGCTTACTTTGTTTACAAACATTGGAGTAAATGTGGAGTTTTCTTACATGTGAAACTACAAATTTAGTAAAAACGTTAGTATGACTGCTAACCATGATTAAATAAAGGCAACAGTAAACATGTAGTCCCCCACAAATGATGTAGCGCCCCCCTTGGGCCAATCAGCATATGGCAAGATGCATCATTCAACAAAGTTTCTTAAAAATCGGGCCAGTTGTGTCTGAGATATTGCTTGTGATTAACGTATGTACAGTTCATTATTATAACTCCCCCCCCCCCCTTGGGCCAATCAGTGTCATTATGTAAATGCCGGATCTCTATAGCAAGATGCTTCATTCACCCAAGAGATTTTCACATGTGAATACTGCTCAATTCCGGTCTTGGAAGGCTGAAACACTTCTGTTTTTTGTTTCTACATGGAAGTTAATTGTACTCACCTGGTGTCCACGGTCTGAATAAGTCCCTGGTTAGAACGAGACGATGAACACCGGTAGAGTTATGACGTTTTGTTCCTTTTGGTTTTTGTCAAGTTTTTTTTAGGCTGTTCGCACACTCAATTTTCTTTGTTTGAGGCAAGTCAAAGTTAGATAGCTGAAGTCTATGCCTCGTCAACAGTACTACTCCTGGTAGGATTGGGAGCTATGGACAGGATTCTTCAATGAAGCTAGACATGTTATCATTCAATAAGCGATGACTAGTTTTCATGCAATTTGTTTTACTTGAGAAATACTGCACCAAACATCTTAGTTAATTAATTACAGATTTCTTCATTAATCTTAGATTCATTCTATCTATTCTGAAGAACACTGGCTATGTTGTTGCTATGGCGTCTCAAGAGGGACAAACGTTAATATTGCCACTTCTTTCTCATTTTTCAGGCAAAGAACTTTTAAGAGAGTATGCGAGGTATAGACATTTGCTGGGAGAAAACCGAACCTAGTATGCGGGTGCCTTTAGTCCCTATCGCTATACAAATTGCATCACACCTAGTGTTTCATGCTTACATTTACATATAGATTAACATGTAGATGTAGATTAACATATAGATAGGTGTAATATAAACAGGGACGCACACAGATGTGATACGACTCAGTAGGGGTGTGAGACTGTGAGGAAAACAACCCAGAGAGAGTCATATGCATCTGGGATAGCCAAGGCTACAATCACAGAGCTGGGCTACAGCAAGATAACTAGACAATGCAGGGGCGCAACTTTCACTGGGGACAGGAGGGACATGTCCCCCCACAAATTCTGAAATGGCATTTTTGTCCCCCCCAGTTTCATCATTGGAATGTGATACAAAATGAGGCAACGGTGTGCTTTAGGACCATGCGAATGCCTCCGAGCAGTCGGGTAGGCTGTCCCCCACACTTCTAAAACCAAAGTTGCGCCCCTGCTTTGATGTATAGCAGTCAAACTACTTAGTCTAAACTGAATCTGAGTCTTTTTTAGATCCCAATCCCTTTAAACAAAGAGAACTAGGAAAAGGGAAAAAGCATACAGAACACCATAGCCACAGATCTAGAATCAGCTTTATCTTACTCATGCCTAATCTTAACCATTAGGGGCACTAATCAGTCACTCCAGGATTTCTCAGAGATTTTTTGTAATATTTGCAAATCAAGCATTTTGAGCCGGAAATTCTGACATTTTGCATGGCAATTTGCGATGATTTTGTCCAATTTGTTGCAAAAATACACTGACGAGGTAAAAGGTTTGCTGACGTGTGGCTTGATTGAACCATATTATGCAGTAAATGTGCGGTGATTGGTTGAAATAGCGAGCCCTCTTTTTGTACTGCTGTGATGGGTCAGTTTTATATGATAATATTGCTATTATTTGACAGTTTTATGCAGAAATAGTGCGGTGATTGATAAAATTTGCAAGTCCCCGTGCAATATGCAGAGAATTGTTGATTTAGAAAAAATATGTGGTATCATGGAATGCTGGAGGAACTGAATAATGCAAAACTGACTTTAGCTCAGTGTCTTATTTGGGAAACTACATCCTGTCAATTCACTCGTGAGCTTCAATAGACCTAATCTCTCCCTACACCTCAGGATCTGCCACTACAGTATAGTAACCAGACTCCTTTGTTTGTACGGGGTTCTCTCTTCTTAACCTGTGTTTAATTACAATAGTGCAGCTGTTGCTGGTTTACACAAAGAGGTAATATATCTGTCATGTCACCCTGCCTCCATGGCGCCTGCTGTTTATACAGAACAGAGTACAGGACAGAACCCATTACCCACTACAGCCATAGTCCCGTTACCATGGCTACTGTACAGTAGACTACTGCAGGGGTTCCAAAAGTTTTTCACCCCCTCCCAGCATTAGGGAACACACACACAACGTCTATTTCTATGGACACAAGTACTGTTCACACCCCTCTTGTTGGTGGGGAGAATTTAGCAGATTTAGCAGAAAATGCAATTCTATAGATTGTGCCATGTCTAATGTGTATTCATGTGATATTTGAGTGGCCAAAAAATTACAACAAATCTAAGGGGCTCAAAAACCTACGTTAAAAAATGTTAGCTGACATGGTCTAGTTGATCTGGATATTTCTGACAAGTTATAAATAGCTCTCTAAGGTAGACAATGACTAACATGACAATAGGAACTGATGATGCGCTACCAAATATCGAAATTCCACCTTGTGCATTCTACTACTACAACTTTTAAGAGTACGTTTAAAGCTGGGTTGAGTTCCTTTAAAAAGCGTTTTTTGGTGGGAGTATGGAGAAATAGCCCCTCTTGTTCCGAGACACTGATTTAAGGATTTGGGGAAGATGAGCTGATACTAGGTCAGTGCCGAACTGCAACTTCAGACCGATGTGTGTCAGTGTGGGACAGAACAGACATGAGTAGGGTACAGGCGTTGTTGTTATGGACAGTGTTATAAGGATGAAAGGCAGATGTTATCATCAGATAGCCCAGAGACCATAGGGCCAGGAGTTTTCCCTGACCACAGCCATATACACTGAGTGTACAAAACATTAAGAACTCCTGCTTTTTCCATGACATAGACTGACCAGGTGAATCCAGGTGAAAGTTATGATCCCTTATTGATGTCACCTGTTAAATCCACTTCAGTCAGTGTAGATGAAGGGGAGGAGACAGGTTAAAGAAGGATTTTAAAGCCTTGAGACATGGATTGTGTATGTGTGCCATTGAGGGGTTGAATGTGCAACACAAAATATTTAAGTGCCTTTGAATTTTTTTACCTTTATTTAACGAGACAAGTCAGTTAAGAACAAATTCTTATTTTCCATGACGGCCTGGGAACAGTGGGTTAACAACAGATTTTTACCTTGTCAGCTCGGGGGTTTGAACTTGCTCAGGGGTTTGAACTTGCTCAGGGGTTTGAACTTGCTCAGGGGTTTGAACTTGCAACTATGGTTGCTAGTCCACCGCTCTAACCACTAGGCTACCCTGCCGCCCCAATGGGTTATAGTAGTAGGTGCCGCACTGGTTTGTGTCAAGAACGGACACACTGCTGGGTTTTTCACGTTCAACAGTTTCCCGTGTGTATCAAGAATGGTCCACCACCCAAAAGACATCCAGCGAACTTGACACAACTGTGGGAAGCATTGGAGTCAACATGGGCCACCATCCCTGTGGAATACTTTCGACACCTCGTAGAGTCCATGCCCCGACAAACTGAGGATGTTCTGAGGGCAAATGGGGGTGCAACTCAATATTAGGAAGGTGTTCCTAATGTCTGGTATAGTCAGTGTAGATAGATGTCTCTTCAGGAAAAACTCCAGGCACTCGTTATAACCTAAAGAGTAGATATGGGCAGGCCACAGACATGGCTGGGTACATGTCATTTCAGGTCAGGCAGGGGAAATTTCACCAGAAAATGTGATTCTCTTTAAACCCCAAAATAAAATTTTCCCTCAACATTTAGCTACATTTAAAATGTCCAAAAATCATAAAAGCAGTCCCATATAAAGAGTAAAAGCTATTTCATAAACAGCGAGCAAGAGCCCTATACTTATGCTTGGATAAGTATCTTTCCTGTGGAAGATTATCTTGTGTAGGTTAAGCCACAAGGTTCCTTTTTAAAGCAGCCTGGTTAGGGAGCCTTTTTCAGGCTCGGCTCTCGCCCTCCATACTAAACCACTGAGAGCCTCTGACTAATGCAAAACTAAATTGGATATGACTCTCAGCTGGTTTCCTAGTGAAATGCCCTATATGTTAGTCCTCTCTCTCTGTTTCCTCCTGTTTTCCTCTCCTTTCCAGTTCTTCTCATGATAATATAGAACATTATTATATATTATATTATTATTATAGCACACATTATTATCAAATCCTATCCCTTTCTATATTGCATAGTCACAGCATATAAATCATTGCTTATCTGATTATGGCTGTAAATTGATATTGATGATTCCGTTTACATAATGCATAGAGAACAACATGGCACCCCAGTAAAAGGACAACCATACGTTGTTATCAGGTAACTATTGTATAGAATACAGAAACAACCAGTTATACGGTGGTGCCACAGTACTGTAGTAAATTCATAAATATCTACCAATATATCAAGAAAAAACCTATTGACTGATCCTCTGGCTTTTGAAATGAAAGTGCATGGGTGCCTGACGCTTCGGAGCAGTGAACTCCACCATGAGCTCTGAATTACTGCAGTTTCCCTCAAAGTCAAACATGCAATTACTCTCTCAACGACTGCTATTCTGGCTCGATGTTAAGTTCAAATACAGCTGTTCAAAGGCCACATACTGTATATAGTAGACTAAAAACACAGAACGACAGCACACGTCAGAGAATTACAACTGTTCAGAATGAAGGAGGATAGGGAAACAGATATAAGGATAACTGCTCAGAATGAAGGAGAATAGGGAAACAGATGTGAGGATAACTGTTCAGAATGAAGGAGGATAGGGAAACAGATATAAGGATAACTGTTCAGAATGAAGGAGGACAGGGAAACAGATATAAGGATAACTGTTCAGAATGAAGGAGGACAGGGAAACAGATATAAGGATAACTGTTCAGAATGAAGGAGGATAGGGAAACAGATATAAGGATAACTGTTCAGAATGAAGGAGGATAGGGAAACAGATATAAGGATAACTGTTCAGAATGAAGGAGGACAGGGAAACAGATATAAGGATAACTGTTCAGAATGAAGGAGGACAGGGAAACAGATATAAGGATAACTGTTCAGAATGAAGGAGGACAGGGAAACAGATATAAGGATAACTGCTCAGAATGAAGGAGGATAGGGAAACAGATGTGAGGATAACTGTTCAGAATGAAGGAGGACAGGGAAACAGATGTAAGGATAACTGTTCAGAATGAAGGAGGATAGGGAAACAGATATGAGGATAACTGTTCAGAATGAAGGAGGATAGGGAAACAGATATAAGGATAACTGTTCAGAATGAAGGAGGATAGGGAAACAGATATAAGGATAACTGTTCAGAATGAAGGAGGATAGGGAAACAGATATGAGGATAACTGTTCAGAATGAAGGAGGATAGGGAAACAGATATAAGGATAACTGTTCAGAATGAAGGAGGATAGGGAAACAGATATAAGGATAACTGTTCAGAATTAAGGAGGATAGGGAAACAGATATAAGGATAACTGTTCAGAATGAAGGAGGATAGGGAAACAGATATAAGGATAACTGTTCAGAATGAAGGAGGATAGGGAAACAGATATAAGGATAACTGCTCAGAATGAAGGAGGATAGGGAAACAGATATGAGGATAACTGTTCAGAATGAAGGAGGATAGGGAAACAGATATGAGGATAACTGTTCAGAATGAAGGAGGATAGGGAAACAGATATGAGGATAACTGTTCAGAATGAAGGAGGATAGGGAAACAGATATAAGGATAGAGGCCCAACTCATCTTCTGACCTATATAATGTGTAAGTATGGATAGAGGCCCAACTCATATTCTGACCTATATAATGTGTAAGTATGGATAGAGGCCCAACTCATCTTCTGACCTATATAATGTGTAAGTATGGATAGAGGCCCAACTCATATTCTGACCTATATAATGTGTAAGTATGGATAGAGGCCCAACTCATCTTCTGACCTATATAATGTGTAAGTATGGATAGAGGCCCAACTCATATTCTGACCTATATAATGTGTAAGTATGGATAGAGGCCCAACTCATCTTCTGACCTATATAATGTATAAGTATGGATAGAGGCCCAACTCATCTTCTGACCTATATAATGTGTAAGTATGGATAGAGGCCCAACTCATCTTCTGACCTATATAATGTGTAAGTATGGATAGAGGCCCAACTCATCTTCTGACCTATATAATGTGTAAGTATGGATAGAGGCCCAACTCATCTTCTGACCTATATAATGTGTAAGTATGGATAGAGGCCCAACTCATCTTCTGACCTATATAATGTGTAAGTATGGATAGAGGCCCAACTCATCTTCTGACCTATATAATGTGTAAGTATGGATAGAGGCCCAACTCATCTTCTGACCTATATAATGTGTAAGTATGGATAGATCTTTCAATAAAGATCTGGAGTTCAAACAATAACAAAGCGGCCACCCCGCCACTGAATTTGGTCAATGACTGAGGGTTGGCACAGGTGGAAATATAACCTCTCTCAAATTCATAGACATAGACGCAAGTACTGACCATCCATGAGATCAAATGTATAGTTTTAGCCATGTTTTGTGGCTTTACAGTGTTTGTTTACAAACAATGGAGTAAAAAGAGAACGGCTCTGCTCTGCAGTATACTCTGTAACAGTAGCCAATACACTGAGTGTACAAAACATTAGGAACACCTTCCTAATATTGAGCTGCAATCTCCCCCCCAGCCTCAACTAGTCGGGGCATGGACTGGCCCATGTTGGGAGATCCATGTTGACTCCAATGCTTGCCACAGTTGTGTCCAGTTGTCTGGATGTCCTTTGAGTGGTGGACCGTTCTTGATACACATGGGAAACTGTTCAGCGTGAACAACCCAGCAGCGTTGCAGTTCTTGACACAAACGGGTGAGCCTGGCACCTACTACCATACCCCGTTCAAAGGCACTTCAATATTTTGTCTTGTCCATTCACCCTCTGAATGGCACACATACACAATCCATGTCTTAATTGTCTCAAGGCTTAAAACTCCTTCTTTAACCTGTCTCCCTTCAACTACACTGACTGAAGTGTATTTAACAAGTGACATCAATAAGGGCTTTCACCTGGATTCACCTGGTCAGTCTGTCATGGACAGAGCACAGCCTGAAGATGTACTGTAACTGGGTGTTGTTGCTATAGGACTATAGGACAGAGAGCATAATATGCAGTATGAGAGTAGTAGATAGTACTATAGTATGATAACGATTGGCAGGTGCACGCACGCACACACACACACACAAACGCACACAACATATATACACACACAGCAGACACACACACACACACCCACAAAGAACACATACCAAGGTAGTCATTTGACAGAAACACCAGCTAAGACAATATCTAAGAAGAAATGCAATATATAAATCACGGTTATGGTAAAGACAGTCTAAACACAGAACACATATTAATGTAGTCAACCATGTTATCCACAGTAGTCAACCATGTTAACCACAGTAGTCAACCATGTTATCCACAGTAGTCAACCATGTTAACCACAGTGGTCAACCATGTTAACCACAGTAGTCAACCATGTTATCCACAGTAGTCAATCATGTTAACCACAGTAGTCAATCATGTTATCCACAGTAGTCAACCATGTTATCCACAGTAGTCAACCATGTTAACCACAGTAGTCAACCATGTTAACCACAGTAGTCAACCATGTTATCACAGTAGTCAACCATGTTAACCACAGTAGTCAATCATGTTAACCACAGTAGTCAATCATGTTAACCACAGTAGTCAACCATGTTAACCACAGTAGTCAATCATGTTAACCACAGTAGTCAACCATGTTAACCACAGTAGTCAACCATGTTAACCACAATAGTCAATCATGTTAACCACAGTAGTCAACCATGTTAACCACAATAGTCAATCATGTTAACCACAGTAGTCAACCATGTTAACCACAGTAGTCAATCATGTTAACCACAGTAGTCAACCATGTTAACCACAGTAGTCAATCATGTTAACCACAGTAGTCAACCATGTTAACCACAGTAGTCAATCATGTTAACCACAGTAGTCAACCATGTTAACCACAGTAGTCAACCATGTTAACCACAGTAGTCAACCATGTTAACCACAGTAGTCAATCATGTTATCCACAGTAGTCAACCATGTTAACCACAGTAGTCAATCATGTTAACCACAGTAGTCAACCATGTTATCCACAGTAGTCAACCATGTTAACCACAGTAGTCAACCATGTTAACCACAGTAGTCAACTATGTTATCCACAGTAGTCAATCATGTTAACCACAGTAGTCAATCATGTTATCCACAGTAGTCAACCATGTTATCCACAGTAGTCAACCATGTTAACCACAGTAGTCAACCATGTTAACCACAGTAGTCAACCATGTTATCCACAGTAGTCAACCATGTTAACCACAGTAGTCAACCATGTTAACCACAGTAGTCAATCATGTTAACCACAGTAGTCAACCATGTTAACCACAGTAGTCAACCATGTTAACCACAGTAGTCAACCATGTTAACCACAGTAGTCAACCATGTTAACCACAGTAGTCAACCATGTTAACCACAGTAGTCAACCATGTTAACCACAGTAGTCAATCATGTTAACCACAGTAGTCAACCATGTTAACCACAGTAGTCAATCATGTTAACCACAGTAGTCAACCATGTTAACCACAGTAGTCAACCATGTTAACCACAGTAGTCAACCATGTTAACCACAGTAGTCAACCATGTTAACCACAGTAGTCAATCATGTTAACCACAGTAGTCAACCATGTTAACCACAGTAGTCAATCATGTTAACCACAGTAGTCAACCAAGTTAACCACAGTAGTCAACCATGTTAACCACAGTAGTCAACCATGTTAACCACAGTAGTCAATCATGTTAACCACAGTAGTCAACCATGTTAACCACAGTAGTCAATCATGTTAACCACAGTAGTCAACCATGTTAACCACAGTAGTCAATCATGTTAACCACAGTAGTCAACCATGTTAACCACAGTAGTCAATCATGTTAACCACAGTAGTCAACCATGTTAACCACAGTAGTCAACCATGTTAACCACAGTAGTCAACCATGTTAACCACAGTAGTCAATCATGTTAACCACAGTAGTCAACCATGTTAACCACAGTAGTCTACCATGTTAACCACAGTAGTCAATCTTGTTAACCACAGTAGTCAATCATGTTAACCACAGTAGTCAATCATGTTAACCACAGTAGTCAATCATGTTATCCACAGTAGTCAACCATGTTATCCACAGTAGTCAACCATGTTAACCACAGTAGTCAACCATGTTAACCACAGTAGTCAACCATGTTATCCACAGTAGTCAACCATGTTAACCACAGTAGTCAACCATGTTAACAACAGTAGTCAATCATGTTAACCACAGTAGTCAACCATGTTAACCACAGTAGTCAACCATGTTAACCACAGTAGTCAACCATGTTAACCACAGTAGTCAACCATGTTAACCACAGTAGTCAACCATGTTAACCACAGTAGTCAACAAGGTTAACCACAGTAGTCAATCATGTTAACCACAGTAGTCAACCATGTTAACCACAGTAGTCAATCATGTTAACCACAGTAGTCAACCATGTTAACCACAGTAGTCAACCATGTTAACCACAGTAGTCAACCATGTTAACCACAGTAGTCAATCATGTTAACCACAGTAGTCAACCATGTTAACCACAGTAGTCAATCATGTTAACCACAGTAGTCAACCAAGTTAACCACAGTAGTCAACCATGTTAACCACAGTAGTCAACCATGTTAACCACAGTAGTCAATCATGTTAACCACAGTAGTCAACCATGTTAACCACAGTAGTCAATCATGTTAACCACAGTAGTCAACCATGTTAACCACAGTAGTCAATCATGTTAACCACAGTAGTCAACCATGTTAACCACATTAGTCAATCATGTTAACCACAGTAGTCAACCATGTTAACCACAGTAGTCAACCATGTTAACCACAGTAGTCAACCATGTTAACCACAGTAGTCAATCATGTTAACCACAGTAGTCAACCATGTTAACCACAGTAGTCTACCATGTTAACCACAGTAGTCAATCTTGTTAACCACAGTAGTCAATCATGTTAACCACAGTAGTCAATCATGTTAACCACAGTAGTCAATCATGTTAACCACAGTAGTCAATCATGTTAACCACAGTAGTCAATCATGTTAACCACAGTAGTCAATCATGTTAACCACAGTAGTCAACCATGTTAACCACAGTAGTCAACCATGTTAACCACAGTAGTCAATCATGTTAACCACAGTAGTCAACCATGTTAACCACAGTAGTCAATCATGTTAACCACAGTAGTCAACCATGTTAATCACAGTAGTCTACCATGTTAACCACAGTAGTCAATCATGTTAACCACAGTAGTCAATCATGTTAACCACAGTAGTCAATCATGTTAACCACAGTAGTCAATCATGTTAACCACAGTAGTCAACCATGTTAACCACAGTAGTCAACCATGTTAACCACAGTAGTCAATCATGTTAACCACAGTAGTCAACCATGTTAACCACAGTAGTCAATCATGTTAACCACAGTAGTCAATCATGTTAACCACAGTAGTCAATCATGTTAACCACAGTAGTCAACCATGTTAACCACAGTAGTCAACCATGTTAACCACAGTAGTCAACCATGTTAACCACAGTAGTCAATCATGTTAACCACAGTAGTCAACCATGTTAACCACAGTAGTCAATCATGTTAACCACAGGAGTCAATCATGTTAACCACAGTAGTCAATCATGTTAACCACAGTAGTCAACCATGTTAACCACAGTAGTCAATCATGTTAACCACAGTAGTCAATCATGTTAACCACAGTAGTCAACCATGTTAACCACAGTAGTCAATCATGTTAACCACAGGAGTCAATCATGTTAACCACAGTAGTCAATCATGTTAACCACAGTAGTCAACCATGTTAACCACAGGAGTCAATCATGTTAACCACAGTAGTCAACCATGTTAACCACAGTAGTCTTCCCTGTTAACCACAGTAGTCAATCTTGTTAACCACAGTAGTCAATCATGTTAACCACAGTAGTCTTCCCTGTTAACCACAGTAGTCAACCATGTTAACCACAGTAGTCTTCCCTGTTAACCACAGTAGTCAATCTTGTTAACCACAGTAGTCAATCATGTTAACCACAGTAGTCAATCATGTTAATACTATAATAAAGCTATTCTTAATATCTCTCCAACAACTCCAGCCACCACAAAAGTCACTTAATCCAAACACTAAATAAACAGAGGGAAGGATTATCTTCATGTGAAAATGATGGCAATATGTTTTGCTTGGAGATTAAACCAAACAATTAGGCTATTCTGGATCCGTTATTCACGCCCCATCTGTTTGGATTGTATTCTCAAACCAGGAGCCTAATCACTCTTTCATATCTTTGGGCACACTCAAGCCAGGGAAGTGTGTGTGTGAGTGTGTGTCATCGCTCTGTGTGTGTGTGCGTGCATGATCGTGCGTGTGCGTTCCCGCGCGTGTGTGGGTGCGTCCGCCTTTGTCAGACGGATCCCAATCACCATTCAGTGCCAGAGAAGTGTGCGATACGGACAGGGTGAAACACGGATAACGGCGCCAAACTGGAACCCACAGACGTCCAGATTTTATGATCATTATGTTCAGCGACTTAATTAGCTGATCCTTTGGCTTTGTCTATGCAACACTACATCCACCACAATGCCAGGGAGAAGTAGCTAATTATATAGGATTGAGGCAGTGTGTTTTGTATCACATCTTACAGAAGTTGGAAGTTGTCTTTGTGTTAGCGTCATAAGATCTGAATCTGATCACCCTGTTGCTGGAGAACTTATATTCTATTTGTAGGTTTAAAAAGTCTTCAAAAGTTTGTAATTTCCAAACTTGATTTGCCCTTCCGAAAAATGTATCAACCACTAGAAAAATGTCCATAATTATAATTGACATAATAATTCACATTTTCCATTGCTGCAGGTTTATTTTCCCGCTGTAGGAGACTGGATCAAATTAAGATCTGACACCTGAATGGTTGAGAAAACCATATTAGAATCATTGTTGACAAAGTGAACACAGTCACAAAGATGTTAAACACACACAGGTGATTTTGACCGCTGACTTTTCAATGCAGGGATGCTGAATTTATGAATGCCACACTGTGCCATATCATCCATTCACTGTCATTTTCCAAATGTTCTGACACTCGTTGACAGAACGATCTAACTCGATCTCTGCTAACGTGCTCAAGATCACAGACACAGTAAAAAACAACGATTCCACAGTTACCTCAGCCAAAAGGAAATTCCTTTGACCATTCAAAAAGTCAGTTCCAGTTTCATTTGTATGTAGTACCTAAAGCTAGAATCCTTCATTGAAACAATAACAAACCCAATCAAATCAAAATGGCATTGACAAAAAATACAGTAGAATAGAATACAGTATATACAGCTGAAGTCGGAAGTTTACATACACTTAGGTTGGAGTCATTAAAACTCGTTTTTCAAACCACTCCACAAACTTCTTATTAAAAAAACAATAGTTTTGGCAAGTCGGTTAGGACATCTATTTTAATGCATGACACAAGGAATTTTTCCAACAATTGTTTACAGACAGAATATTTCACTTATAAATCACAATTCCAGTGGGTCAGAAGTTTACATACACTAAATTGACTGTGCCTTTAAAACAGCTTGGAAAATTACAGAAAATTATGTCATGACTTTAGAAGCTGCTGATAGGCTAATTGACATCATTTGAGTCATTTTGTGTACCTGTGGATGTATTTCAAGGCCTATCTTCAAACTTAGTGCCTTTTTGCTTGACATCATGGGAAAATCAAAAGAAATCATCCAAGACCTCAGAAAAAAATAGCTGACATCCACAAGTCTGGTTCATCCTTGGGAGCAACTTCCAAACGCCTGAAGGTACCACGTTCATCTGTATAAACAATAGTGCGCAAGCATACTTCCAAAGTAGGGGCAAAATGCCTTAAGGACAACAAAGTCCAGGTATTGGAGTGGCCATCACAAAAGCATGACCTCGATCCCATAGAACATTTGTGGGCAGAACTGAAAAAGCATGTGCAAGCAAGGAGGCCTACAAACCTGACTCAGTTACAGGAATGGGCCAATGAAGGCTGAACAATAGTCAATGAACTGCATTCTGACGTAGGTATTCCTCTTGTCCAGATGCGATAGGGAAGTGTGCACTGCGATTGCGATAGTATCATCTGTAGATCTATTGGGCGTTAGGCAAATTGAAGTGGGTCTAGGGTGTCAGGTAAGGTGGAGGTGATATGATCCTTAACTAGCCTCTCAAACCACTTCATGATTACAGAATTGAGTGCTACGGCAGTCACATGATTACAGAATTGAGTGCTACGGCACTCACCTCTCTTTTAGTAAAAATCGGAGGAATGAGCCTAGAGAAATGTAACCGCTGATGTTGCATTCATATGTTATATTCTTCAAGAATCAAAAATGGATGTAGCAACTAAGGATTCTAGCTTCAAAACATGAGAAATTCATAACATCCCAAATCCGCATCTAACCTGACATGACATCATCAGGTGATGATTCAGCTCAGTTCCATTCTATATCATGTTGTTCCATGAGTCAAACAACAATCAGAAACAGGCTGTCTTCCTATTGTAATGCTTAGTGGAAAAATTCAGCAATACGTCAAGCCACCAACGGACATGGATCAACAACCCAATAACCTCTGATATGAATCATGTCCTTTTTAATCTTAATGACTAATCAGAATCAGATAAACTTCTGATAGCAACCTGTGTGTGTGTGTGTGTGTGTGTGTTTACAGTAGCACCACAGTACCATCATAGCTAGCCCTCTGAGTTTCTCTATCTGTCGATAGGCACACGATGCGCAATTAAATCCTTCATTGCTGTTGGGCTGAAACTGTCAATCAGAGGGCCCAAGCCTTTCGACAGCGCCCAGTGAACCGTGGACCGCTGGCCGCAGCACAGGGACACACAGCGTCCCTGCTATTGTTACCAGCAAGCACGAATTCAGACGCAATTAGGCCCGGGTTTTTAGGAAGCCCTCAGCATAGTGAGCCTCGTGCTCTGCTCTGTGGTAGCTTGTTGAGAGAGAGAGAGAGAGACCGACAGACAGACCGACAGACAGACAGACAGACAGACCGACAGACAGACAGACAGACAGACAGACAGACAGACAGACAGACAGACAGACAGACAGACAGACAGACAGACAGACAGACAGACAGACAGACAGACAGACAGACAGACAGACAGACAGACAGACAGACAGACAGACAGACAGACAAATACACAATGAGACAGAGAGAGAGAGAGATAGAGAGACAGACAGACTTGGAGAGAGAAACAAACACACAAAGAGACGGAAGAAGACCGAGACAGAGAGAGAAATATCTCTAATATTTTTTAACTTGTGAGTGTAATGTTTACTGTTAATTTCTGATTGTTTATTTGACTTTTGGTTATTATCTATTTCACTTGCTTTGGAAATGTAAACATATGTTTCCAATGCCAATAAAGCCCTTAAATTGAAATTGAATTGCGAGAGAGAAGAAGACTATATAATACTATATAACCAGGCACAAGACTTATGTAACCAGGCTCATTTTATATTCTATTCTAGTATATCCTATGGATTGAATGGTAATACATAAATAAACACTTTCGAAGCATACTACATTCAGGAAAGTAACGTGAAGTAATTATGTGTCAGAGTTGACCTGATACCAAGCATTACTCATGATGTTAGTAGACAGGAAAAGCATCTAAGCAGAAGGAGCAGCCATAGTGGGCTACTTGTCATGTGTGGATTCTGTACCATTGCTTAAGTGTGAATAGTATGCATAGCACCCAGTGTAGGTTAAGTGAGAGCATTGCACTTACACTTACAGTGCTTAGCAACCAACACAACATGCATGTTGATTACGTACGTGGAGCTATACAACCCAGGTTTCATTTAGAGGGTGTGACGAAAGACTTTAACATACAACACATGTTACTTGCATAAACCCTGCACATATCAAATCAAATTGGTCACATACATATATTTAGCAGATGTTAGTGTGGGTGTATACAAATGTATTTTGTTCCTAGCTCCAACAGTGTAGTAGTATCTAACAACACACAAATCTAAAGTAAAATAATGGAATTAAGAAATGTATCAAAATTAGGACGAGCAATGTCAGAGTGGCATTGATTAAAACACAGTAGAATAGAACACAGTATATACAGTACAGTTGAAGACTTTACATACACCTCAGCCAAATACATTTAAACTCAGTTTTTCAATTCCTGACGTTTAATTCTAGTAAAAATTCCCTGTTTTAGGTCAGTTAGGATCACCACTTTATTTTAAGAATGTGAAATGTCAGAGTAATAGTAGAGAGAATGATTTATTTCAGCTTTTATTTCTTTCATCCCATTCCCAGTAGGTCAAAAGTTTACATACACTCAATTAGTATTTGGTAGCATTGCCTTTAAATTGTTTTACTTGGGTCAAATGTTTTGGGTAGCCTTCCACAAGCTTCCCACAATAAGTTGGGTGAATTTTGGCCCATTCCTCCTGACAGAGCTGGTGTAACTGGGTTAGGTTTGTAGGCCTCCTTGCTCGCACACGCTTTTTCAGTTCAGTTTTTTCAGTTAGGATTGAGGTCAAGGCTTTGTGATGGCCACTCCAATACCTTGACTTTGTTGTCCTTACGCCATTTTGCCCCTACTTTGGAAGTATGCTTGGGGTCATTGTCCATTTGGAAGACTCATTTGCGACCAAGCTTTAAATTCCTGACTGATGCCTTGGGATGTTGCTTCAATATATCCACATGATTTTCCATCCTCATGATGCCATCTATTTTGGGAAGTGCACCTGTCCCTCCTGCAGCTAAGCACCTCCACAACATGATGCTGCCACCCCCATGCTTCCCTTTTCCTCCAAACATAACGATGGTCATTATGGCCAAAACAGTTCTATTTTTGTTTCATCAGACCAGAGTTCAATTCCCCAAAAAGTACAATCTTTGTCCCCATGTGCAGTTGCAAACCGTAGTCTGGCTTTTTTTATGGTGGTTTTGGAGCAGTGGCTTCTTCCTTGTTGAGCGGCCTTTCAGGTTATGTCGATGTAGGACTCGTTTTACTGTGGATATAGATACTTTTGTACCTGTTTCCTCCAGCATCTTCACAAGGTCCTTTGCTGTTGTTCTGGGATTGACTTGCACTTTTCACACCAAAGTACGTTCATCTCTAGGAGACAGAACGTGTGTCCTTCCTGAGCGGTATGACGGCTGCGTGGTCCCATGGTGTTCATACTTGCGTACTATTGTTTGTACAGATGAATGTGGTACCTTCAGGCATTTGGAAATTGCTCCCAAGGATGAACCAGACTTGTGGAGGTCTACAATATTTTTCTGAGGTCTTGGCTGATTTCTTTTGATTATCCCATGATGTCAAGCAAGGAGGCACTGAGTTTGAAGGTAGGCCTTGAAATACATCCACAGGTACACCTCCAATTGACTCAAATTATGTCAATTAGCCTATCAGAAGCTTCTAAAGCCATGACATCATTTTCTTGATTTTTCCAAGCTGTTTAAAGGCACAGTTAACTTAGTGTATGTAAACTTCTGACCCACTGAAATTGTGATACAGTGAATTATAAGTGAAATAATCTGTCTGTAAACAATTACTTGTGTCATGCACAAAATATATGTCCTAACCAACTTGCTAAAACTATAGTTTGTCAGCATGAAATTTGTGGAGTGGTTGAAAAACTAGTTTTAATGACTCCAACCTAAGTGTACGTAAACTTCCGACTTCAACTTTGCATCTGAGATGAGTAAAGCAGTATGTGAACATTATTAAAGTGATGAGTGTTCCATTATTAAAGTGGCCAGTGATTCAATGTCTATGTATATAGGGCAGAAGCCTCCAAGGTGCAGGTTTGAGTAACCGGGTGGTAGCCGGCTTGTGATGGCTATTTAACAGCCTGATGACCTTGAGATAGAAGCTGTTTTTCACTGCAGTCCTGTCGATGTGGATAGGGGCGTGCTCCCTCTGCTGTTTTCTGAAGTCCACGATCAGCTCCTTTGTTTTGTTGATGTTGAGGAAGAGGTTATTTTCCTGGCACCATTCTGGCTGGGCCATCACCTCCTCCCTGTAGGCTGTCTACTACTGTTGTGTCATCTGCAAACGTGATGATTGAGTTGGAGGCGTGCGTGGCCACACAGTCATGGGTGAACAGGCAGTACAGGAGGGGGCTGAGCACGCATCCTTGTGGATCAGTGAAGTGGAGGTGTTGTTTCCTACCTTCACCACCTGGGGGGCGGCCCGTCAGGAAGTCCAGGACCCAGATGCACAGGCCGGGGTTTAGACCCAGGGCCCCAAGCTTAATGATGAGCTTGGAGGGTACTATTTTGAAGTCTGAGCTATAGTCAATGAACAGCATTCTTACATAGGTATTCATCTTTGTTCAAATAGGATAGAGCAGTGTGCAGTGTGATGGCGATTGCATCGTCTGTGGATCTGTTGGGGTGGTATGCAAACTGAAGTGGGTCGAGGGAGTCAGTTAAGGTGGAGGTGATATGATCCTTAACTAGCCTCTCAAAGCACTTCATGATGACAGAAGTGAGTGCTACGGGGCGATAGTCATTGAGGTCAGTTACCTTTGCTTTCTTCGTTACAGGAACAATGGTGGACATCGTGAAGCAAGTGGGGACAGCAGACTGGGATAGGGAAAGATTTAATATGTCCGTAAACACTCCAGCCAGCTGGTCTGCACATGCTCTGAGGACACGGCTAGGGGTCCCGTCTGGGCTGGCAGCCTTGTGAGGGTTAACACGCTTAAATGTCTTACACACGTCGGTCACGGAGAAAGGGGGCCCACAGTCCTTGGGAGCGGGCAAAGAAGGTGTTTAGCTTCTCCAGGAGCAAGATCGTTGTGTCCTCAACGTTGCTGGTTTCCCCTTTGTAATCCGTGATAGTCTGTAGACCCTGCCACATACGTCTCGTGTCTGAGCCGTTGAATTGCAACTCCACTTTATCTCTGTACTGACGTTATGCCTGTTTGATAACTACACTGTTTGTATTCGATCATATTCCCAGTCACCTTGCCATGGTTAAATACGGGGGTTCACAGCGAATGCTGCCGTCTAGCCAAGGTTTCTGGTTTGGGTAGGTTTTAATAGTCACAGTGGGAACAACATCGCTTATGCATTTCCTGATGAACTCAGTCACCGTGTCCGTGTATACATCAAAACAATCTTGAAGCATGGATTCCGATTGGTCAGACCAGTGTTGCATAGACCTTAGCACGAGTACTTCCTGTTTGAGTTTCTACCTACAGGAAGGGAGGAGCAAAATGGAGTCGTGAAATGATTTGCCCTGAGGGAGGGCTGTGGAGAGCCTTGTAGGCATCCTGGAAGGGGGAGTAGCAGTGATCAAGTGTTTTAGCAGTGTGAGTACTACAGTCAATGTGTTGATAGAACTTCGGTGGCGTTTTCCTCAAATTTGCTTTGTTAAAATCCCCAGCTATAATAAATGCGGCCTCAGGATATGTGGTTTCCAGTTTGCACAAAGTCCAGTGTAGCTCCTTGAGGTTATCGGCTTGAGGAGGAATATACACGGCTGTGACTATAACCGAAGAGAATTATCTTGGGAGGTAATACGGTCGGCATTTGATTGTGAGATATTCTAGGTTGGGTGAACAAAAGGACTTGAGTTTCTGTACGTTATCTCACACCATGAGTAGTTAATCATGAAACATACACCCCGCCTTTCTTCTTCCCGGAGAGTTCTTTATTCCTGTTTGCGCAATGTACTGAGAACCCAGCTTGCTGTATGGACAGGGACAGTATTTCCGGAGAGAGCCATGATACCATGAAACAGAGTATGTCACAGTCCCTGATGTCTCTCTGGAAGGAGAATGTATCAACCGAGAGGGATAGGCTACTCCATGACCCGTGTTCATGAGGCGTCTCAAAGTAAGAGTGCTGATCTAGGATCAGGTTCCCCCAGTCCATATAATCTTATTCATTATGATCTAAAATGCAACACTGATCCTAGATCAGCACTTCTACCCTGATATGCTTCATGAATCTGGCCCTGGGACTGAGGAGGATTCCCTCAAAGACAACTGCTGTCTTACTTTACATGTGTGCCTACAATGCCTCCTTTAAAACCACTGTGCATCCCTGGGCAGAGTTTTTAGTTTACGGGTTGGTGAAGATCATTCAATCCCTTCCAACATAAAGCAGACTAACTGGTCTACATCTACAGGTTGGAGTCAGTAGTCAAGCATTCTGACGTATGAAATGTTGTTGATGTTTCTAATCTCTGTCAATGTCATTGCCTAAAGACAAAGGCACATTTCCACAATGTGTGGATTAGAATCTGTCTATAGTATGTTGATCCACACACTTGAGTTTGTTGTTGACAGAAGCTGTTGACTCTAGCCATAACCAGGTAGATATCCCTGTAAGCTGTAAGGTCACCGCTTATGAAGCCTTAAAAAAAGGTTTATAATAGGCTTCTGAAGCTTTATAACATGCTTATGAATCACAAAGTAACATTCATACAGCAATTTACTGTTCACAAAAGACGACAGGGTTATCTTGTGAATGTGTCCATGTTGTACAGTAAATATATCTTAGTTGGGATCTGGATTCTATGATTGGCAGATTTACAGCATTGCTTTGAAGTAGTGAAAAGAACAAACCAGATTGATATCGAGGTATGTAGTTTACATTCATCTTCCTCTCAACACATTTAGAACAGTGCATTACACACAACTTAGGCATTGCCTCCAGGTAAGTGTAAATGGAATGTAAGGTTTCTCCTGCATAGGAAACTGAGGCACCACCTAAGCCATGTTTTGAGTCAGGACAAACCCTGGAATGTTACTGTAGTATAACTTCATTGAATCAGAGACTACTGCTGCCACAGTGATGTACATTGGCGTGAAAGAAAATATCCCCTTTCTGATATTTTTGTTACTGGAGATCTTCAACCAAAACCTAATATTACATAACCTGAGTTTACAAATAACCAAAAATGGATACTTATTTGATTTATTTAATTAACAAAGTAATGCAACAACCAGTTCCCCCGTGTGAAAAAGTAATTGCCCCCTTACACTCAATAACTGGTTGTTGTGGCACCTTCAGCTACAATGACTGCAACCAAATGCTTCCTGTAGTTGTTGATCAGTCTCTCACGTCGCTGTGGAGGACTTTTGGCCCACTCCTCCATGCAGAACTGCTTTAACTCAGCAACATTTGTGGGTTTTCAAGCAGGAACTGTTCGTTTCAAGTCCTGCCACAACATCTCAATTGGGATTAGGTCTGGACTTTGACTAGGCCATTCTAAAACTTTAAATGTGTTGCTTTTTAACCATTTTCATGTAGACTTGATTGTGTGTTTTGGATCATTGTCAAAAATATGCAAAACAAAACAAGTATAAATACTTTTTCATAGCAAGTTAAACAAGGAGGTCTGGAACTATTGTCCTACATCAATCAGTAAGTTGCCTTACAAAGATTACTATGCTTGACAGCTACTAGGAGCTCAACATTCTCTCTGTAGGTAGGATGAGAAATGTCAATGCCATAAATGGACCAGAAATGTAAATATAGATGCAGATAATATTCAAAACCTGAGCCAGCTCTCTGTGGATGAGGCTGACAATGAGCCTAACTGCTGTGCTTTTGTGCTCCCTGCCTGTTCTAGGCCTGTGCTGTGCAGACCTGGGTTCAAATACAATTTGAAATCATGTCAAATACTTTATCTGCTGCTCGACTGAACTTGCCTGGCTTAATGGACCAATAGAATAGTCCCAAAACTGTAAACACTGCTCTTCTGGCACTCCTAGAAAGCTAGAGTAAACGCTCAAAAATATCAAATAGTATTTGAACCCAGGTCTGTGGCGCTGTGTGTGCTTGGTTAGTAAACACAAAGGACAGAGTATTAATGTCGGGGTCGACTTCCCAGAGCCCCTCAGAGTTCCAGGACCACCAAAGAGCTCAGTAATTTGGACTTAATTTAAAATGCCTGAGGCTAAGACAAACGCACAGACACACACGTAGAGAGATGACACACATGCACACACACAGAGCAATGATACAAACACTCACACTCATACAGAACGATGACACACACATGCACACAAACACACAGACAGACAAAGACACCACAGTGTCAGTACAACTGAGTAAAGTCCATGACAAGAATGCAGAACTGACATATCAGATGTATCATCTTAGATGAGAACCAGGAAGCAAAATGGCTGCACCCAGGGCATGTTGTAGAGTGTTACATGAAGCCATATTTCTTCAACCATCTCTGAATCAATGAAAACTGTCACAAAAACAAAAGTTACCCAGTCATCAATAAAAGCTCTGAAGTGTCATTCAGTCTTTCTGCAATTCTAGAAAATAAGAGCAAACAACCCCATCTCCCATAGCAACTACGATTTGATGATGTTATTACATTACAGTATCATAATCATAACAAGACATCAAATTATGGACCACTCTCTCTTTCCTCAATTACTTTGCATCAACTAAATGGCAAGTGATCGTGAACTGATGTTCATGAATAATATTTTAGACGAGGGAGTCGGACAGAATAGCTAATCAAACAGCCAATCTACTGTCAAGAGAAATGGGCCTGAATCAAACCACGATTCTGAATTAAACTAGAGGTGAATAAAACCTCTGCTTAGACATAGCAGCAGTCACAACAGTGATCCCCGGACAGAAATATTTTAAGTATTAGATGAATTGTTGCAGATAACAGTTCAGTCAGTATAGGACTGCCTCTATCTCTGGGTATTCACACATACAGATACCTCAAACAGCAGCACACAGGCCATCTCTGTCTGTTTGCACTGGACATACCTCACTCCCCTCTCACAATCACATCTCTCTTTCACCCCCCCCCCCCCTCTCTCTCTCTCTCTCTCTCTACCACACAGATTTATATCTCACTCTCTTTCATTCCCTCTGTCTGTATTTCTCTTGCTCTACACCCTCACTCTCTCCCTCTCTCTACCACACCCTCTCTCTCATTCCCTCTGATTCTCTCACTTTCCTCTCTCTCTCTCTCTCTCTCCCTCCCTCTCTCTCTCTCTCGCTCTCTCTCTCTCTACCTCTATGAACCTCCCTACCCCCCATTTCATTACTCTGAATGCTAAAATGGAAAATCTTGGATAGTGTTTACACTACATGGACTTTCTCCACCAGTACAATTCAATATTTCGGATTATATCTATAGGACTTCCTCCATCTCTCTTTCTTCTCTTCATCTCCCTCTCTTACATTTTCATTGCAGATACTTATGAGATCTTCTATAAAAAAGACAGAGCAGTGAATCAAAAGGCATAGGAGAAATAGTACAACCCCCACTCTGCTCTAACCCTCCCTCCCTCCCTTCAACATCCCTACCCCCATACGGTCTCTCTCTCTTTCGCTCTCTCTCCCTCACACACACGCACACACACACGCACACACACACACGCGCACACACACACACGCGCGCACACACACGCACACACACGCGCGCACACACACACACACATGCACACACACATACACACACATATACACACACACACACATAAACACACACACACATATACACACACACACACACACATACACACACACACATATACACACACACACATAAACACACACACACATATACACACACACACACACACACACATGCACACACACACACATACACACACACACACACACACACATATACACACACACGCACACACACAGAATAGTATTATTATGCAGGACAGGCCTTCTTCAGACAATCTTAATGTGAAAGTCAATTTAAACTGTGTGTTTGAAAGCAGACTGTAAATAACAAAGGTTTTATTATAGTGAGATGGTGTGCATAAACAAGACACGGGTTCAGTTACAGTGCGTAATAGAGGCACAGCTACTTCACATAACCAGAGGTATAGGATTGCATTGAACATAAGGCATTTTTGTAATGGTTATTATATCCTAAACCCTGTAAGTGATGCAATCACATAGAAACAACAGCCCATGTTGTCATCAACTGAGATAAAAACTAAGTTGAGCACTTTGAAAGCAACTTCACTGACAGTGATGCGCTGCGTTCATCACCAGTTTATACGTACTGACAAAGGATAAAACAAGCAATCATTTTTTTTTCTATAATATATGGCATTAAATAACTATACATGTTGTGCACGAGTGTTTGTTACTGTTATCACTGCTTTCAAATGAATGGACAGAAAGTCGTTTTATTTCAGGGCAATACGTAACGGCTATAAACACTGTTCACGTTCTGAACAGCGTTTTTACGCATCTCCATAACATTGTGAACAATGAAAGCAATAACCTAGGTTTCTATAACCTTGTCCAGATGCGACTCACCTTATTGCAGTACGGGGAATCGGTATACTGCAAGGGTCCCAATCGGGAAGAATCTGTTGCTGATAAAGACTGTGGTGGAGGTGGATATACTCTCACGTCCATTTCAGTAAAACATCAATCTCCACACAAGCTTTTCCACTCAGGCTTCTACTTTCGATTCGTCAAAAGTTGAAGGCTCTATAAAGACTGATGGACGAAGTCGGAAAAAGTGTAGGGTTTGAATCTAAAAATGGCAAACTGTTATGCTCTCACATGCGTTCGCGGTTTTTCAGGAGAAAGAAAAACTTATATTATCAACGCACTATGAACGACGGACTTGGTAAACGGGTAAACGCAGTTAAAATGTTGTAACTTTCAAAATATGTAAGCTATCACTCTATTGTTGAAGAAGTTATTGCGCGTCTTTCTCTTTCTGACAGATGCATTTGCAGCGACAGTAGTTGTTTCTATCCAGCGGCTACCGTCATCTGCAAGCGAATGGGGCATGGTAGGATTGCCTGTTCACTTGTGATTCATACAAAGGACTTTACAGACGGGGCAGGGGCAAGAGTGCGGCTATGGCGACGTGCTCCACCTAGGGGGCGCAATGGGGAATGCAGCGCCTGCGTCGGTTGCATGCCGCAGTAAATTTGTTTTCAGTTTGGATAGGCTATTGGTTTGCTCCTCAATACCTCTTCGACGGAAGGTCCTATCATGATGAGGGTGATATATCTAAAAACAGATGACGATAGTGAGCAAGGTACAGCTTTTTGTGTGCCTTTTTTCCCATTCTGTTTTCAAAAAGTGACTTTCAGTTGGTTTCAAGGGGAGAATAGTATGTGGCTGCTGCCAAGGGAGCGTCTTAAAAGTGCAGTCAGCTGAACATGGTGTTTACAGAAAAACCTTCAATTACATAAAAAAAGTGATCTTGTTTACTTTTTACCCCTTTTTCGTGATATCCAATTGGTTGTTACAGTCGTGTCCCATCACTGCAACTCCGGTACTGACTCGGGAGAGGCGAAGGTCGAGAGCCATGCGACCTCTGAAGCACAACCCTGCCAGGCCGCACTGCTTCTTGACACACTTCTCGCTTAACCCGGAAGCCAGCCACACCAATGAGTTGGAGGAAACACCATACAACTGGCGACCGAAGTCAGCGTGCATGCGCCCAGCCCGCCACAAGGAGTCGCAAGTGCACGATGGGACAAGGCCAAACTCTCCCCTAACCCAGACGACGCTGGGCCAATTGTGAGCCGCCCCATGAGTTTCCCAGTCACGGTTGGCTGCGACACAGCCTGGGATCAAACCCGGGTCTGTAGTGATGCCTCAAACACTGCGATGCAGTGCAGTAGATCGCTGCGCCAATCGGGAGGCTCCAATATGGTTTATTTTTTGTCTTTTTTGTTTAAAAAACTTGCACAAAAAAACATGAATAGGCCTGTTATCTTTCTCACTCATACAAAACCCACTGTAGCTGACTTGCATGACTTACAGAGATAAAATGACTTGTAGCAAAGTCACTGATGTCCCAAATCACTAAAGTTCCCCCCTGTACTCCCAGTTCACCTACAACTGCGTGGCCACGCACACCTCCAACACCCTCATTAAGTGTTGGAGCTGATCATGGACTACAGGAAACGGAGGGCTGAGCACGCCTCCATTCACATCGATCAGGCTGTACAGGAGTGGGTCGAGAGCTTCAAGTTCCTCTGTGTCCACATCACTAAGGACTTATAATGTACCAAACACACTAACAAAGTCGTGAAAATGGATGACAACACCTCTTCCCCCTCAGGAGATTGAAAAGATTTGTCATGGGCCCTCAGATCCTCAAAAGTTCTACAGCTGCACCATTGGCTGCAACACTGCTTGGTATCGCAAATGCTTGGCATCTGACTGCAAGACGCTACAGAGGGTAATGTGTACGGCCCAGGACATCCCTGGGGCCGAGCTCCATGCCATACAGGACCTCTATACCAGGCGGTGTCAGAGGCGAGCCCTGACCAGGGTGGTTCATTGTCATTCAGCTGTCAAGTGGACATTCTACTGTAAAATCCAAAATGCTCTTCTTCTCTCCTCTTTCTCTCCCTTGGTGGGATTTTCCAAAGATAAGACCTCTGTTGTGGTCCATTTTAATAAGCCAGAAACATGTTGTACTAAGACAGGATGTAGATTCTTCAGTCAGGTTGACAAAGGACATCCAGCCAACTTGACAACTGTGGGAAGCGTTAGAGTCAACATGGGCCAGCATCCCTGTGGAACGCTTTTGACACCTTGTAGAGTCCATGCCCAGACGAATTGAGGCTGTTCTAAGGGCAAAGTGGGTGTAACTCAGTATTAGGAAGGTGTTCCTGATGTTTGGTATACTCAGCGTATATACAGGCTTTAAAGAAACAGAAAAAGAGCGAGAGACAGAGCGAGAGAGAGAGAGAGACAGAGAGAGAGAAATTGTGTGAGAAAGAGAAATTGAATTGTGTGTGAGAGAGAGAGAAAAGTAATAAGATAGATCTGTCTTCTGCTCATTGTAAAGATTATATAAAGAGGCAGAGAGGTCAATATGACCTTTGTACAGTAAGCACCAGCTTAACTCCTTAGTGTAGACTTCCTCTTAGATCTTACCCATAATGCATTGGTTTATATATTGTGTTGTGTAATTGCCCCATTTAGGTCATTTAGGTCATTATACTCATCTGAAGATACAAATTCATACTATATAAAACACTTAGGTAGTGGTCGAGGCAGAGGGACCACTGAGTGACATATGAGTAGATAGATAAAGATTATGATATTGGTCAATGACTGTCAGATAGGATCTTCTAACATTTCCAACAGCATTACTACACAATACAGGACTGACATACATTTTTTTTTAAATCATCACTTTGGTATTATTTTCACAAGTATGTGGTGAATTTGACAAAACTCCAAACTGGTACCACTTGTAATACAGCCAGTTTTACATTCAAGACCTTTCACTGTGCATTCATTTTGTTAGTAGACATCTTTCACCACATAACCATTGATCCAAAACATGAGTTTACTGTGAAATAGGATGAGAACATTGGTTTAATCCCCAAAACACAACATACTGTAATATCTTCCTGAATTTAGTTATTTTAACAACCAGTTAATCCAATCGCAAAATTGTTTAAATACGTGTTTCAACATTGGCCTTTGAATGTAGTATGCTACAGTACTGTAAATTACAGTACATTGCACACTGTTTTCACATTAGGCCATTAAAATTGACTGAACATAAAATGTCCATGATATCTACAGTATGCCATGTGTGATCATTGAAGACATCTTTCACAATGTAATAATCTTATATTTTAGTAAACGCTCTTATCCAGAGCAACATTCAGTAGTGAGGGTATACATTTTTCATACTGGTCCCCCGTGGGAATCAAACCCACTACCCCGGTGTTGCAAGTGCCATGCTCTACCAACTGAGCTACGCGGTACTACAATTTTTTTTAATGAAACATCATGTTTAGCAGGCACTAGTTTGCATCAAGCCTGTCTTGAGCATTTGGCTATCGGTTCTCATCGAAATCACAGTAAATATTCCCATTGTTCATGCACCTGGGGAGAAAGGCTGTTGGCATGGCGAATCCAAACCTGGCATAGGTCTGAATTTAAATCATTGCATGGCTTGAAGGAGAATGGTGCACTCACAGGGATGGGAATAATACATCTTTCACCTTTATTGTAATAGTGTATTGTATTTTACCATATTGTATTGTACTTATGTATTGTAGTAGTCCTGTACTTGGCTCGGTTCATAAGAGCATGGCACTAGCAATACCAGAGGTGTTGCTTTGATTCCCACTGGGGACACATACCAAGAGGTGTGGACTGTCGTCACATAAAAGTGTCTGCTGCGTAATGGCATTACTATTATTACGATATTACAGTATTGTAATACCCTCCTGCCATCAATAAGACCCCAGCAACTTCATTTTGGATACATGTTTACTGTATAGGGGATGCATTTTTCTTGTTGTGGACTTTATGGATTATTTGCGTATTGCTATTGTATTGATATTGGTTATTACTGCATTGGTTATTACTGCATTGTCGGAACTAGAAGCACAAGCTTTTCGCTACCCTCGCATTAACATCTGCTAACCATGTGTATGTGACAAATACATTTGATTTGATTTGATTTGATATTGTTTTACTGCACTGCTAGAAACACAAGCATTTCGTTGCACCTGCTGTAACATCCAGTAGTGTAAAGTACTTCAGTAAAAATACTTTAAAGTACTACTTAAGTTGTTTTTTGGGGGTATCTGTACTTTACTTTGCTATTTATATTTTTATATTTTTGCCAACTTTTACTTCACTACATTCCTAAAGAAAATAATGTACTTTTTTCTCCAAACATTTTTCCTGACACCCAAAAGTACTTGTTACATTTTGACCGTAAAATGGTCCAATTCACACTTATCAAGAGAACATCCCTGGTCATCCTTACTGCCTCTGATCTGGAGGACTCACTAAACAGAGAACATCCCTGGTCGTCCCTACTGTCTCTGATCTGGAGGACTCACTAAACAGAGAACATCCCTGGTCGTCCCTACTGCCTCTGATCTGGAGGACTCACTAAACACAAATTCTTTGTTTGTAAATTACTGTCTGAGTGTTGGAGTGTGGCCCTGGCTATCTGTCAATAACATTTAAAAAAAGACAATTGTGCCGTCTGGTTTGCTTAATATAGGGGAGTTTTACTTTTACCGTTGAGTACATTTGAGCCTTTCCATTTACTTTTGATACTTAAGTATATTTAAAACCAAATATTTTTAGACTTTTACTCAAGTAGTATTTTACTCTGTGATTTTCACTTTTACTTGAGTCATGGTTACTTTTTCCACCAATGGTAACATCTGCTAATCTGTCATGGTTACTTTTTCCACCAATGGTAACATCTGCTAATCTGTGTACGCACCCAATTTGATGTGTTACATACAGTACATCTCTCATCTTGTCAATATTCGATAGTCATCATAGTAGTGCATCGACTACATATGTTTCTGCTTTACAGACATCATTACATAGGTCAAAACCTGTAGTAGACAAATCAGTTGACATGTTAAATCTATATGTTTACCAAACGTTTACATGATCATCAATTAACAGCAGTCAGAATAAGCAATCTTCAAATGTATTTTAAGAAAAGAAAGTGAATAATATCTACAGTAATGTGAGTATTGCATTGTGAAAGGCAATTACTTTATATGAATATGTATTGCAATGTGGAACATGTATTTTTTGAGGGACTGTATGATTTTGTGTGTTGTACTTAGTTAAATGAAAACGTGTATCGAGTTTGGAAACAACTGCTTTTTTTAATTATCTATTTTGAGTTTTGTACTAAGAGTTGTGAAAATGTACCACATACCTGTGAAAATGTACCATATACCTGTGAAAATGTCCCATATACCTGTGAAAATGTACCACATACCTGTGAAAATGTACCATATGCCTGTGGAAATGTCCCATATACCTGTGGAAATGTACCATATACCTGTGAAAATGTACCATATGCCTGTGAAAATGTCCCATATACCTGTGGAAATGTACCATATACCTGTGAAAATGTACCATATGCCTGTGAAAATGTCCCATATACCTGTGGAAATGTACCATATACCTGTGAAAATGTACCATGTGCCTGTGAAAATGTACCACATACCTGTGAAAATGTACCATGTGCCTGTGCAAATGTACCATATGCCTGTGAAAATGTACCATATGCCTGTGAAAATGTACCACATACCTGTGAAAATGTACCATATGCCTGTGAAAAATGCACTAAAGCGCAAAAAAAAAACTGGAGTTGAATTTGAGTGACATCATAGTGATAAAAAGGACATAAATATGACTGGAATCAGATGTCAGGCTCCTGTATCTGTGGTAACGCATGTATATACAGATGTCAGGCTCCTGTATCTGTGGTAACGCATGTATATACAGATGTCAGGCTCCTGTATCTGTGGTAACGCATGTATATACAGTGCCCCCGGAAAGTATTCACTTCCAACTATTGACTTTTACTATTCACGTTTCGTTACATTACAGCTTTATTCTAAAAGTAAAACATCCTGATCAATCTACACACAACACCCCATAATGACAAAGCATATTTTATGCTAATTTATAAAAAATAAAATGCCTTATTTACATAAGAATTCAGACCCTTTGCTATGAGACTCGAAATTGAGGTCAAATGCATCTTGTTTCCATTGATCATCCTTGAGATGTTTCTACAACTTGAGTGGAGTCCACCTGTGGTAAATTCAATTGATTGGACATGATTTGGAAAGGCACACACCTGTCTATGTAAGGTCCCACAGTTGACAGTGTATGTAAGAGCAAAAAACAAGCCATGAGGTCGAAGGAATTGTCTGTAGAGCTCTGAGACAGGATTGTGTCAAGGCACAGATCTGGGGAAGGGTACCAAAACATTTCTGCAGCATTGAAGGTCCCCAAGAACATAGTGGCCTCCATCATTCTTAAATGGAAGAAGTTTGGAACCACCAATACTCTTCCTAGAGCTGGTCGCCCGGCCAAACTTAGCAATCGGGGGAGAGGGGCCTTGGTCAGGGAGGTGACCAAGAACCCGATGGTCACTCTGACCCCGCTCTAGAGTTCTGTGGAGAACCTTCCAAAAGGACAACCATCTCTGCAGCACTCCACCAATCAGGCCTTTATGGTAAAGTGGCCAGACCGAAGCCACTCCTCAGTAAAAGGCACATGACAGCCCGCTTGGAGTTTGCCGAAAGGCACCCAAAAGCTCTCAGACCATGAGAAAAAAGCTTCTCTGGTCTGATGAAACAAAACCCTTTGGCTGGAATGCCAAGCATCACGTCTGGAGGAAACCTGGCACAGTCCCTACGGTGAAGCACGGTGGTGGCAGCATCATGCTGTGGGGGTGATTTTCAGCGGCAGAGACTGGGAGACTAGTCAGGATTGAGGCAAAGATGAACAGAGCAAAGTACAGAGAGTTCTTTATGAAAACCTGCTCTAAACTATTTAATCAATTTTAGAATAAGGCCTTAACCTATCAAAATGTGGATAAAGTTAAGGCGTCTGAATACATTCCGAAGGCACTGTACTGTATAGTGTGAATGCCCTCTGTGCATTCGGATGTGGCTGCTGTGGTGGAGGCACTGTACTGTATAGTGTGAATGCCCTCTGTGCATTCGGATGTGGCTGCTGTGGTGGAGGCACTGTACTGTATAGTGTGAATGCCCTCTGTGCATTCGGATGTGGCTGCTGTGGTGGAGGCACTGTACTGTATAGTGTGAATGCCCACTGTGCATTTAGATGTGGCTGCTGTGGTGGAGACACTGTACTGTATAGTGTGAATGCCCACTGTGCATTTAGATGTGGCTGCTGTGGTGGAGACACTGTACTGTATAGTGTGAATGCCCACTGTGCATTTAGATGTGGCTGCTGTGGTGGAGGCACTGTACTGTATAGTGTGAATGCCCACTGTGCATTTAGATGTGGCTGCTGTGGTGGAGACACTGTACTGTATAGTGTGAATGCCCACTGTGCATTTAGATGTGGCTGCTGTGGTGGAGACACTGTACTGTATAGTGTGAATGCCCACTGTGCATTTAGATGTGGCTGCTGTGGTGGAGGCACTGTACTGTATAGTGTGAATGCCCACTGTGCATTTAGATGTGGCTGCTGTGGTGGAGACACTGTACTGTATAGTGTGAATGCCCACTGTGCATTTAGATGTGGCTGCTGTGGTGGAGGCACTGTACTGTATAGTGTGAATGCCCACTGTGCATTTAGATGTGGCTGCTGTGGTGGAGGCAATGTGGAATGCCAGCTCAAAGCAGCTGTCCAATTCATGTCTTGTCAGCACCTTTTCATTCAATGACTGTTAATCTCAATACAATATGACAAAGCAAGCCTCCAAAACGCTTTGGCTTCATCACATTTTTGGGTGGGAAGTCTCGCTCCCCTGTTTAGCACCCTGATCAAGGCTGGTACACTGAAACGCATTGGTTACACTTTATTTTACTTTAGGGTCCACTATCTTGATGAATTGATCGAGTATATTGGTTATGACAGATGATTTATAAATGAATTACTCATTTGTTCTGAGTTTGTTAAAACACAAACAAGAAATATAAACTACTGTACAGGAACAGTTTATAGACATTGATGATTATAGGCTACTTCTAGTTACATCCATCAGCAATTAAGTCAACAACAGAGAGGATTTACTCTTGGTTATCACAGCTCTTTAAATAAGAAACTTAGTTATTCACACCACTGCATTGAGTCCTATGAACTACTGACTGGCCAAATACCCTGCACACAAGCAAAGCATGAGAAACAGTTGAAATCATTAACATTTGGAGAAACCCTGACATTTGGTTAAGGAACAATACGATGCCCACATCCAGTGAACAAAACGCACAATGAGTTCTCTGTTCCATTAACCTTTTAGAATATGAACTGGCATTCAAAGCAGGAGGCTGCAGACTAATATTACGGGGTTTAGAGTTACACACACACACACACACACACACACACACTTACGTGGGCGCCCACACACACACACACACACACACACACACACACACACACACACACACACACACACACACACACACACACACACACACACACACACACCTACTTAGGTGGGCCGACACACACAAGTAAATGCGCATGCACACACACACTACGCATTAACACACACAGGTAGTTGTCCAGACACATTCTATAGGATCCTCATTATTCCATACATCCATTAATCAGTTTATTTAAAATGTCTGCGGATCAAGGGGACTGTTTTCACACACACACACACACACACACACACACACACACACACACACACACACACACACACACACACACACACACACACACACACACACACACACACACACACACACACCAGAGATTGAGACTATATGTTGCCCTTATGCCTGGGGCAAGTCAATTTAGCAGTCGTGCATGTTGAGCATGCGCTGAGATTTCTTTTCTTCTGATAACAACCAAAATACAAAGAACAGCTCGTTTAGATTTTCTGGCAAGTGATCATAATCTTCTGGCAACCCAAGAAATACCCCCGACTTGCCAAATGGGCAAGTGCTTTTCAGACTTTAACGTTAATCCCTGCACACAGATACACACATTCACACTCAGAAGAACGCACACACGCACGCACACAAACACCTGCGCAAACACACACACACAAACACACACGCACGCACACACACACGCACACACACACGTATGCACGCACACACACACGCACGCACACACACACACGCACACACACACCATCATCCAACATACACTTAGCATACATAAGTAGTCTTACATTGGCCCATCCCCCCGCACACAACCCACCCCTCAAAAATAGCATTAATGCACACCAGCATACTGCTCCTCCACACACCACAAAACCTCATATTCTCTCCATAAACCCTGTCTCTCTCTCACACACACACACATACACAAACACACACACACACAAAGAAAACAGGCATGCTGCAGTTTTTCATGAAATTCCTGATTTGATTTTGAATGGTTTGTGTCATAGCACTGACTTTGCATTAGAAATGCACAGCCCTTGTGCAGAGAGACAGATACTGAGTGGAAACTGGTTTATCCTGAGAAACATTTCATGGAATGCAATACTTTTCCTCATTAGCATGGAATTCTACCAACTAGCCTAGAGCATGGTCTCCTCATGTATATTCTACTTAGCACTAACTCATCATGTATGATGTCATTACAACTACCCCAGAGCAAATAGTTTCCACGTATTACAATGCAACACAACATCTCCCTGATAAGAATATACATCAACATAATATAAAGCACTCATGTGAATCACTAGATGGCTTTCCACAAATGCCTACTTTTTACATGCCCCAAATGTCCACTCTTAAGATGTGGATTTGTAATAAGAAGGATCAAATCATTTCAACCACTCCACAACTTCACTAATTTATTGTAAGATGAGACAGACAATTGTATTAAGAGATAGGGTATTAGCCTTTAAATCAATACAGTGTGGAGTCTGGAGCACAATAGGTAATTGGCTACCAATCCTAATATATCTTTCCTTTGTTTCATGCAGTGCAATACACCCCAAGCAAACATGGAGAAAATATCATATGTTCATTATGTACAGTGCCTTCATAAAGTATTCACACCCCTTGACTTTTTACAGCCTGAATTTAAAATGGATAAAATATTGATTTTTCTTGTCACTGGCCTATACACAATAGCCCATAATGTCAAAGTGGAATTATGTTTTTAGATTTTATTTTACAAGTGAATAAAAAATGAAAAGCTGAAATGTCTTGAGTCAATAAGTATACAATCCGTTTGTTATAGGAAGCCTGAATAGGTGTAAAAATGTGATAAGACTTGAAAATGGTTGTCTAGCAATAATCAACAACCAATTTTACAGAGCTTGAAGAATTTGTTCAAGAATAATTGGCAAGTATTGTACAATCCAAGTGTGCAAAGCTTATAGAGACTTCCCCAGAAAGACTCACAGCTGTAACCGCTGCCAAAGGTGATTCTATCATGTAATTGACTCAGTGGTAATTGACTCAGTGGTGTTTTCACTTCATCATTATTGGGTATTGTGTGTAGATGGGTGATGGATTTATTTTAAGTCCATTTTTAATTCAGGCTGTAACTCAGCAAAATGTGGAATACATCAAGTGGTACGAATACTTTCTGAAGGCACTGTACTGCTTTGACCCTCACACTTTCACCCTATATCACTCACTGTCTTCTTTCTTTCTTTCTTTCTTTCTTTCTTTCTTTCTTTCTTTCTTTCTTTCTTTCTTTCTTTCTTTCTTTCTTTCTTTCTTTCTTTCTTTCTTTCTTTCTTTCTTTCTTTCTTTCTTTGTCTCCTCTGTCTCTCTCTCTCTCTGTCTTTTGTCTCTCTCTCTCCCTCCCTCGCTCTCTGACACACAAACACACACAAGCGCGCACGCAAGCATGCACACACATACACACACATACACACACGCGCACACACTCACACACAATTCCTGTGATCTGACAATCTCCTCATAGATGATTGTCAAGTACATAGAATTCATTTGCACATTTTCAGCCAGAGGCCCATGCATCATTCAACACTATTTTTCTGGTGATTTTTTATATTTTTTATCACATATCTCATCATTATTTCATGCCAGGCTATTTATTACAGAACTGCGCTGCGTAGAGAAGGGAGGCACATTTACGTCACATTGATCCATACTGGAATACTTACAGTGGGATATAGTGCTGCTCTGACATACTGTGTCAGGCTGTCACTAATGGTAGCTGAGGGGATGCTCTATCATTGATGTACAGCTAGTTATGTCTCGTACCAATTTAACTTTATGTTATACATTTGTAATAAGCTATACATTGCATTCGGAAAGTATTCAGACCCCTTGACTTTTTCCACATTTTGTTACGTTACAGCCTTATTCTAAAATGGATAACAACATTTTAAATAATCCTCATCAATCTACAGACAGCACCCCATAATGACAATACCCCAAAATACCCCATAATGCAAATGTGTTAAAAATCAAAAACAGAAATAGCGTGTTTACATAAGTATTCAGACCCTACATATGTAATAAGCTACAGCTATGCGAACACACGGCATAGGTGAGCAGCATTTGATAGAACGCCTCTTGAGGTGCATTGTATTGTGCACATTTCACTGTGATTGTGAGTCATAATATGGTATAATATTAAATGACTCTGTATACATTATACCTTGTATTACAACACGCCAGCACACAAGGTATTACAACACAGTAATTACACTATAATGAACATGGTAATGTTGTTGTTGATGATGCAGTTTTTGTTTTTGTTGTTGAAGATGTTGTTGATGATGATGTGGTGATGATAATGATGTTGTTGTTATTGTCTTTACGGTATCTGTTATTGTTTGTTCCTGTGCATGCAGAGTGACCCATTTAGTGTCCTCCATTGATCAAACCTATCAGCTCAATCTGATAGCTCAGTTTAGGTTCCCTCCGGTCACCTTGACAACCAGGTCTTCCAAGGAGGTCCATCTGATCAAATCCAATTTGTTTTGTGATTCTCCAATGTGGAGTGGACAGCCTGTCAAAACGGAACAGACATTTGTCGCACTCTGTCTTCAGACTAAACAATCTGACAGGGCGTCTGCCTCTCACAGTCAAAAATACAGACAGACAGAGAGACAGCCTGATAAACAGAGCAGACAGACAGAGAGACAGCCAGATAAACAGAGCAGACAGACAGAGAGACAGGCAGATAAACAGAGCAGACAGACAGAGAGACAGCCAGATAAACAGAGCAGAGAGACAGAGAGACAGGCAGATAAACAGAGCAGACAGACAGAGAGACAGCCAGATAAACAGAGCAGACAGACAGAGACAGAGACAGAGCAGACAGACAGAGAGACAGCCAGATAAACAGAGCAGACAGACAGAGAGACAGCCAGATAAACAGTGCAGAGAGACAGAGAGACAGGCAGATAAACAGAGCAGACAGACAGATAGACAGCCAGATAAACAGAGCAGACAGACAGACATACAGTACATACACACACAAACACACAAATGCATCTTCCGTAACACCTTATACTCCTTGTACTCTCATACACGTGAACCTTTTTGCCCAACTTTATATTCTTGAATTGCGCACAAGTATCCTCCAGTTACCATTGAATGGCTTGTCAGTAGCCTGTCTTCTCTACACTAGCCTGTGCTAGACCATCCCTGCAATCTATAACCTGCCACAGTGAAGCAAGGCTACTGACAAGCCTTTCCTATGATGTGAGCCTGTCTGTCTGTCCAGAGGAGACAGTAATTGTGACTGGATCATTAGTTTATATTAGAGTTGTCTGAAGGTTCATCCGTCTCCCCCACTATTATCTCCTTATCTACCTCACTGATTAATATGTCACAATTTTAATGTGATTAATATGTCAACATTTCTCAATTCTGAGACAAATCATGCTTGGCTTGATTAGAACTAATGTGATATTGTTCTTTATGTGGAGTGACAGTCCGCAAAACACTAGCTATATACATGAGATAATATGGGCTTGGTGGTAATGTGTGGAACTGTATCAATATAGATGGATTTGTAACTCTGATGGTACTGTTGAGGGTAGTGCTATCTGGTATACTTGGGATGTTCCTACCCTACATCCTAACCTTAACTTTAACTCCTACACTTGCCCTAACCTTAACCGTAACCATAACCATAACCTAACCATAACCCTAACCCTAACCCTAACCCTAACCATAACCATAACCATAACCTAACCATAACCCTAACCATAACCCTTACCTAACCTTAACCTTAACCCTTACCTTACCTTATCTAGGCTAACTGGGGCGTCAGATAGCCTAGTGGTTAGAGCGTTGGACTAGTAACTGAAAGGTTGCAAGTTTGAATCCCTGAGCTGACAAGGTAAAAATCTGTCGTCCTGCTCCTGAACAAGGCAGTTAACCCAGTGTACCTAGGCAGTCATTGAAAATAATCATTTGTTATTGACTGACTTGCCTAGTTAAATAAAATCTTACCTTAACCATTTTTAATGTCAACTTCAATGGGGTAGGGACATTCCAAGGATTCCGGATAGAAATGTTTCTTTATTCCACACACACACACACGCACACGCACACGCACATGCACACACGCCTGAATGCTCTTAACACAATGACACAGTGAGATTGATTCAGTCTCTTAAATGGGGCACATCACCATCAGATTGAATAATGTCACATGGGTTCATGCTGGAGAGATTTCTCCACCCTCCCTCCTCTTCTCATCAGCCCAAGTCCAACAACCCTGCAGTTTATACGCTTATATTCTCCTCCTTACATCATCTCCTCATTTCAGCTGAAGTACTATAAAGGGTTAAATGTGTTTTGTTTTCTCATATTGCTCAAGTAGCACGGTGTTGTCATGTAAAAATGGACATCTGTGTTGATAGGTAAGTCTTGATATTGATATTTATGATGCATTATGATAACTGAATACCCTGAGAGCAATAACAATCTCATGGTTTGGATCTGGTAGTAGGGTGCGGTCTTGTTTGGGCAGATGCAAGGTTTAGCATGACAACGTGTGGTCAGAATACCTGTCTCAGAGAATACTGTATAGTACCAAGGGGAGAGTGGAATACCAGTAGCTGAATGAGGTTGATAACCTCTTGGTTCAGTGTGGATTTGAAAAACACAACATTTAGACAGAACATAATAACTGTGGTCCGCTGAGTATTGTGGAATAACTGAATATAGTGGAATAACTGAATATAGTCGAATAACTGAATTTAGTTGAATAACTGAAGTTTAGTGGATAAAAATAAATGAGACGCCCAGCAAACAGCTAAAGAACACTACTTTACTAAATAGGTTCCCCAGTGCAATAACATTATCTAAGTCCAGTGATCTATCCACTGCTTATTAGATTAACTGTTTTGAGGTGAATGGTGGTTTACTTGTGTGGCTCACTGCAGAGTAGAGTCATTACCAACCTCATAGCAGTGGATTGAACCAGTATGGCGAGACATTGTTCCATTGAGTTTACACTAAAGAACCATGCTCAGGGTGTCCACACACACACACACACACACACACACACACACACACACACACACACACACACACACACACACACACACACACACACACACACACACACACACACACACACACACACACACACACACACACACAACACACACACATACAGTTGAAGTCGGAAGTTTACATATACCTTAGCCAAAGACATTTAATCCTAGTAAAAATTCCCCGTCTTAGGTCTGTCAGGATCACCACTTTATTTTAAGAATGTGAAATGTCAGAGTAATAGTAGAGAGAATGATTTATTTCAGCTTTTATTTCTTACATCACATTCCCAGTGGGTCAGAAGTTTACATACACTGAATTAGTATTTGGTAGCATTGCCTTTAAATAGTTTTACTTGGGTCAAACGTTTTGGGTAGCCTTCCACAAGCTTCCCACAATAAGTTGAGTGAATTTTGGCCCATTCCTCCTGACAGAGCTGGTGTAACTGAATCAGGTTTGTAGGCCTCCTTGCTTGTACATGCTTTTTCAGTTCTGCCCACACATTTTCTATAGGATTGAGGTCAGGGCTTTGTGATGGACACTCCAATACCTTGACTTTGTTGTCCTTAAGCCATTTTGCCACAACTTTGGAAGTATGCATGGGGTCATTGTCTATTTGGAAGACCCATTTGCGACCAAGCTTTAACTTCCTGACTGATGTCTTGAGATGCTGCTTCAATATATCTACATAATTATCCATCCTCATGATGCCACCTATTTTGTGAAGTGCACCAGTCCCTCCTGCAGCAAAGCACCTCCACAACACGATGCTGCCACCCCTGTGCTTCACGGTTGGGATGGTGTTCTTCGGCTTGCAAGCCACCCCCTTTTTCCTCCAAACATAATGATGGTCATTATGGCCAAAACAGTTATATTTTTGTTTCATCAGACCAGAGAACATTTCCCCCAAAAATACGATCTTTGTCCCCATGTGCAGTTGCAAACCGTAGTCTGGCTTTTTAATGGCGGTTTTGGAGCAGTGGCTTCTTCCTTGCTGAGCGGCCTTTCAGGTTATGTCGATATAGGACTCGTTTTACTGTGGATATAGATACTTTTGTACCTGTTTCCTCCAGCATCTTCACAAGGTCCTTTGCTGTTGTTCTGGGATTGATTTGCACTTTTCTCACCAAAGAACGTTCATCTCTAGGAGACAGAACGCCTCTCCTTCCTGAGCGGTATGACGGCTGCTTGGTCCCATGGTGTTTATACTTGCGTACTATTGTATGTACAGATGAACGTGGTACCTTCAGGTGTTTGGAAATTTCTCCCAAGGATGAAACAGACCTGTGGAGGTATACAATATTTTTTCTGAGGTCTTGGCTGATTTCTTTTGATTTTCCCATGATGTCAAGCAAAAAGGCACTGAGTTTGAAGGTAGGCCTTGAAATACATCCACAGGTACACCTCCAATTGACTCAAATTATGTCATTGACTCAAATGATGTCAATCAGAAGCTTCTAAAGCCATGACATCATTATCTGGCATTTTCCAAGCTGTTTAAAGGCACAGTCAACTTAGTGTATGTAAACTTCTGACCCATTGGAATTGTGATACAGTGAATTATAAGTGAAATAATTTGTCTGTAAACAATTGTTGAAAAAATTACTTGTGTCATGCACAAAGTAGATGTCCTAACTGACTTGCCAAAATGTCCTAACTGACTTGCCCAAACTATAGTTTGTTAACAAGAAATGTATGGAGTGGTTAAAAAACGAGTTTTAATGACTCCAACCTAAGTGTATGTAATCTTCAGACTTCAACTGTACATACATACACACATACACACACACAATGTACCTACCATTCCCATTACATTTTCCATATCAAGTCAACGTAATTATCAAAAAACACATCATGGGATAACTATTTCTGTATGAGCTTTAACATCCTGTTGCTTTAATTTCATACAACCTAGGTACAGTAATTATCAGTTTGTTTACTCAAGATTCAATAGTAGATTGTGTTGAAGCATGATGAATTTGTTGATGATTGTTCTATACTCAGGGACTGTGTAAACACTGAATGTGGCATGTCATTATGGGCAGGAACAAGGTTATTGCATTCTCAGCAGCATCTCATAAACTAGCCTGACAGACTAATAAACTATATGAAGCCTTGCTGAAAGGAGAAAGAGAGAGAGAGAGAGAGAGAGAGAGAGAGAGAGAGAGAGAGAGAGAGAGAGAGAGAGAGAGAGAGAGAGAGAGAGAGAGAGAGAGAGAGAGAGAGATAGCGAGAGAGAGAGAGAGAGAGAGAGAGAGAGAGAGAGAGAGAGAGAGATGCAACAGCCAAAACAGGAAAAAGCAGAATGGAACATCAACCATAGGATTATTACTATTGCTGTTGCCATGGAAATATCCCTGAAGCACCACTATCTGGCCGTCATTGAAACTGTAGTGATTACACTTCTGCGAGATGAGCAAATCCACAGTGCCATGGCAACCAAGTACAATATTCTTAATCATTTTACCTCTTCCATCTTAGATGGAACAGACTGTCAACCGTTATGATACTGTATATGGTGAGTGGTTCGGTGAATTTCTTTGTGTGCACCATACGACTGTTCACAATAATGTGTGTTGTTGCTGTGTTTCATCTAAACACCATGAAAACACCATATAACATTAAACACCATTATTCTATTTCGATGGTCTGAACATTGACCTAAAGGAAAGCTTTTCTACATATAATTCTGCTAAATACGCTTGTCTCACTGTAATAACCTCACTGTTGATATTTCTTTACTGATGTAAGACAAGGCATAGGCTTCCACAAGGCATAGGCTTCCACAAGGCATAGGCTTCCACAAGGCATAGGCTTCCACAAGGCATAGGCTTCCACAAGGCATAGGCTTACATTAAAATGTTTCCACAATCGGGATCTAAAAGGTGATGCGATAAGAAAAACAACAACAATAAAAAAAGAATAGTTATTTTTATTGATCAAAACCAAACAATAACTGTATATATCGTATATTGATCAAATTGTAACACAGGCCCATCCCACATCCACCACCAGAATCTGTATAGTGCTTAGATGAAACAGGACTTAAGGTGCTTGTGCTGGTCTTCTGAAGTAAAAAACAATCACCACCTGTGTCTCCCTTTCTCGCTCTTTCTTCAGATCACCTCGTGGCAGACAAGAAGGAGATAATAATATTCTGGCATGCTGATGGCGGATGTTTGGCATATAGACGACATCATGCAAAGAAGTTATGTTTTATTAATGCTCAACTGTCAATGTGATGAGAGTCTTCAACAGAAAGGACCATCGATAGCAGGGGAATCTGCATTGATAAATAATGGATTGGGTTGTGTTGTGGTGGGGGGTTGGTACTATAAGAATGCCTGACTTTTTCCCATAATGATTCCTGCTTCAAAGGGTTAAAACCCACAAAAACTCTCTATCCTCTCTACACTCTCTATATGGTGGTAAAATATGGCTCTAGGATGAGTTATCATCACTCCATAAACGAAGATGGCTTCTTGGAGATTCTCCACTACTGTAGAACTCTGACCTCGAGTGCTTATTCAAGCCTTTAGAAGATGAGGCTGTTTGCATTTTTGTCCGACGGGCTCTGAGAGAACCTCAGAGTATATACACGTTAAGAAGCTACTCTGACAGATGTAATGGCGGTTTGGTAACACAATGAAGGACAAAAAGGTTGAAGATGAAAGGTCAATGCCCTCTGTGTTGCTTATGAATGTGCTATGTTGATTTGATTATGAATGTGCTATGATGATGTTATGGAGGGCCCCAAAGCGTTCCCCATAATTCAAACACTAGGCTCAAATGTGGTTTGGAGAATGACGGCGAAACTGAATACTCAAGAGGTTCAGCGGCCTCTTTTGATGGTTCAAGAGCTGTAAATATAGACAATAACCAACAGAGATTCCAACATTCAAATGTACAGTGAGTTCAAATCCTATCTTGAGATTTGTGCATGCAGCTTCAAAGAAATAATGGGTTGAGGTCAACTAAAGATTTGTGTTTAAAAAGCACAAGTCTTAAGTTAACATTTGTCTCTCTAGTAGCATTCGTCCATATACATTCAGAAAGTATTCATAAACCTTAACCTATTTCACATGTTGTTGTGTTACAGCCTGAATTCAAAATTGATTCCATAGATTTTTTCTCACCCATCTAAACACAATACCCCATAATAATAAGTGAAAACTACATTTTTATTTTTATGTTGCACATTTATTGAAAATTAAATACCTAATTTACATAAGTATTCACACCCCAGAGCCAATATATTGTAGAAGCACCTTTGGCAGCAATTACTGCTGTGAGTTTTTCTGTGTAAGTTTCTAAGAGCTTTCCACGCCTGGATTGTGCAACATTTGCCAATCATTCTTTTCAAAATTCTTCAAGCTCTGTCAAAATGGTTGTTGATCATTGCTAGAAAACCATTTCAGATCTTGCCATAGATTTTCAAGTAGATTCAAGTCAAAACTGTAACTGTACTCAGGAACATTCACTGCCTTCTTGGTAAGCAACTCTAGCTTAGATTTGGCCTTGTGTTTTAGGTTAGCATCCTTTAAATGATTATATTTAACCAGGCAAGTCAGTTAACAAATTCTTATTTACAATGACAGCCTACTCCGGCCAAATCCGGGACAATTGTGAACCCCTGTATGGGAGTCACAATAAAAGCTGTATATGATACAGCCAGGATTCGAAACAGGTAATATAGGGACGCCTCTTACACTGAGATGCTGTGCCTTAGACCGCTGCGCCACTCAGGAGCCTCTCCTTCTGAAAGTTGAATTCATCTCCCAGTGTCTGGTGGAAAGCAGACTGAACCAGGTCTTCCTCTAGGATTTAACCTGTGCTTAGCTCCATTCCGTTTCTTTTTTATCTTGAAAAACTTCCCAGCCCTTCTTTTGTAATATTTCTATTCTGTACAGGCTTCCTTCTCTTCACTCTGTCAACTCGTTTCATATTGTGGAATAACTACAAAATTGTTGATTCATCCTCAGTTTTCTCCTATCACAGTCATTTAACTCTGTAACTGTTTTAAAGAAGAAGAATGTCGCCGAGGGGGAAGGCTGACGTTTTATGGGCTCCTAACCAATTGTTTGTAACTTATTTTGTATATAATGTTGATGCTACCGTCTCTTATGACCGAAAATAGCTTCTGGGTATCAGAACAGCGATTACTCACTGCGAACTGGACAAAGATTTTTTCTATAATGAGTCTGACACGAAGGATATATTGTTGCTCCCGGACCAGGCCCAAATCCCCGTCATTTACAGGGGGCGCAGATCAGGGTAACTTGTGTGAATTCGTCGACGAGTGGGTAACCAGCCTCTACCATCCGTTTTATTGGCCAACGTGCAATGACTGGAGAATAAACTGGATGAGCGCCATTCAAGACTATCATACCAACGGGACATTAAAAAATCTAATATCTTATGTGTCACCGAGTCGTGGCTGGACGGCAACACAAATAATATACAGTTGGCTGGGTTTTCCGTGCATCGGCAGGACAGAACAGCTACGTCCAGTAAGATGAGGGGTGGGGGTGTGTGTCTATTTGTCAATAACAGCTGGTGCGCGATGTCTAATATTAGGTATTGCACGCCTGAAGTAGCATCTCATGATAAGCTGTAGACCATGCTATCTATCAAGAGAGTTTTCATCTATATTTTTCGTAGCCATCTATTTACCACCACAAACCGACGCTGGCACTAAGACCACACTCAAAGAGCCGTATAAGGTCACAAGCAAACAAGAAAATGCTCATCTAGCTCCTAGTGGCCAGGGACTTTAATGCAGGCAAACTTAAATTCTACCAGCATGTCACGTGCAACCAGAGGAAAAAAACTCTAGACCACCTTTACTCCACACACAGAGATGCATACAAAGCTCTCCCTCGCCCTCCATTTGGCAAATCTGACCATAATTCTATCCTCCTGATTCCTGATTACAAGCTAAATCTAAAGCAGGAAGTACCAGTGGCTGTCTCAATACGGAGGTGGTCAGATGACGTGGGTGCTATGCTACAGGACTGTTTTGCTAGCATATGTTCCAGGATCCATCCAATGGCATTGAGGAGTACACCACCTCAGTCACCGGCTTCATCAATAAGTGCATCGATGACATCGTCCCCACAGTGACTGTACGTACATGCCCCAACCAGAAGTCATGGATTACAGGTAACATCCGCACCGAGCTAAAGGCCAGAGCTGCTGCTTTTAAGGAGCGGGACACTAATCCGGACGCTTATGAGAAATCCCGCTATGACCTCAGACAAACCATCAAACAGGCAAAGAGTCAATACAGGACTAACATTGAATCCTACTACACCGGCTCTGACACTTGTCGGATGTGACAGGGCTTGCAAACTATTACAGACTACAAAGGGAAACCCAGCCTCAAGCTGCCCAGGAACGAGAGCCTTCCAGACGGGCTAAATGTATTTTATGCTCGCTTCGAGGCAAGCAACACTGAAGCATGCATGAGAGCACCAGATGTTCCAGACGACTGTGTGATCAAGCTCTCTGTAGCCGATGTGAGCAATACCTTTAAACAGGTCAATACCTTGAATGGGGCCAGACAAATTTCCAGGATGTGTACACAGAGCATGCGCGGACCAACTGGCAAGTGTCTTCACTGACATTTTCAACCTGTCCCTGACCAAGTCTGTAATACCTACATGTTTCAAGCAGATCACCATAGTCCCTGTGCCCAAGAAAGCAAAGATAACATGTATAAATGACTAAAGCCCCGTAGCACTCACTTTGGTAACCATGAAGTGCATTAAAAGGCTGGTCATTGCTCACATCAACACTATCATCCTGGAACCCTAGACCCATACCGCCCCAACAGATCCCCAGATGACACAATCTCAATCACACTCCACACTGCCCTTGCCCACCTGGACAAAAGGAAAACCTACGTGAGAATGCTATTCATTGACTACAGCTCAGTGTTCAACAGCATAGTGCCCACAGAGCTCATCACTAAGCTAAGGAACCTGGGACTAAACACCTCACTCTGTAACTGAATCCTGGACTTCCTGATGGGTCGACCCCAGGTGGTAAGGGTAGGCAACAACACATCTGCCACGCTGATCATCGACACGGGGGCTCCTCAGGGGTGCGTGCTTAGTCCCATCCTGTACTCCCTGTTCACCCACGACTGCATGGCTAAGCACGAGTCCAACACCATTATTACCTTCGCAATGACACAACGGTGGTAGTCCTCATCACCAACAACGGTGAGACAGCCTATACGGAGGAGGTCAGAGACCTGCAGTGTGGTGCCAGAACAACAACCTCTCCCTCAATGTGAGCAAGACAAAGGAGATGATCGTGGACTACAAGAAAAGGAGGGCTGAACACGCCCCCATTCACATCGACGGCGCTGTAGTGGAGCGGGACGTAAGTTTCAAGTTCCTCGGTATCCACATCACAAACAAACTATCATGGTCCAAACACATCAGGACAGTCGTGAAGACGGCATGACAACGCCTTTTAACATACATCTATCTAGACTCTTTATTATTATTATTATTATTATTTTTTTTTTTTTTTCTTAACTCCATTTTGTTAAAACTGCATTGTTGGTTAAGGGCTTCTAAGTAAGTATTTCACGGTAAGGTCTACACCTGTTGTATTCGGCGCATGTGACAAATAAAATGTGACTTGATTTGATTTTGAAAGTCACCATTTGCATCCCTGAGTGGTTTCCTTCCTCTCTGACTACTTAGTTAGAAGGGACACCTGTGTATTTCTCTTCACCATGCTCAAAGTGATATTTATCTACCAGTAGGTGCTCTTCTTTGTGAGGCATTGGGAAACCTTCCTTGTTTTTGTGGTTGAATCTACCTTTGAAATTCGCTGCTCGATTGAGGGACCTTACAGATAATTGTATGTGTGGGGTACAGAGATGATGTAGTCATTCAGAAATCATGTTAAACACTATTATTGCACACAGAGTGAGTCCATGCAACTTGTTATGTGAATTGTTGAGCTTGTTGCCATTTTTTATAAATGTGTAAATGTTCTAATAACATAATTCCACGTTGACATTATGGGGTATTGCATGTAGGCCAGTAACAAACATTCTACATTTAATCCATGTTAAATTCAGGTTGTAACACAACAAAATGTGCTGTGTGAAAAAAGTTCAGGTGTGTGAATACTTTCTGAAGGCACTGTATAGGCTTCATTGTATAAGCATACCCCAGGGTATATCATTCCTTATTTGCAATAGATCCAACTCCAGGAATCCTGATGGTAAAGTGCATTGGCAAAACTACAAGCCATGGCTCTGCTTCCATCTGTCATAGAGCTCAAGGTAAAAGGCTCAAATGTGGCCTGGCTGCATACCTCTGTGAACCCAGCTATTACTGTGGACAACCACATGACCTCACCAGCCTCTGCTCTGCCTCTGTGATTCTAGGACCCTTGCCAGAGACAGAGTTCCCCATTCCCCCATCCCTCAAAGGCAGTATTCAGGCCCTAGCTTACACTAATATTACCCTGGAAAACATTCTCAGCAAATCCCCACCACCATCCGCCACCATCCGCCACCATCTTTCTTTTTCTTCTTTTTTTCTTCTTTTTTTCTACCCGTCATTCTCCTTTACCCTCTCCTGTAATTAATGGCAAATAGTCGCTATCCATCATCTCTATCACAAGCACCATTTTGTTATTTTCGTGAGTGGAATTTTTCTGAGACAAATCAAGGGATGGGTTAGGGTTGATGGGGAGGTTGATGGGTAACGACCCTGAGGACAGGCTGTCTGCAAGCAGGTCAAATTGGCCCTAATTCACCCATGATGTTTCCACGTAACACCGTGCAGGTTTATCAGGTTTATTTCGCTCACACAGGCTGCTGATAGAAAAGCAACAGGAAGTTAATACGGCAGAACCATAGACTTAAAAATACTTTGGTTTTGACGTAGACTGAGTAGGTACTGAAATGAGTAGGATGCAAGATTAAACACGACCACATTGGATCAGAAAGAATCTCCTGGCTCAATGATAATGGGTTGCAGAGTAGTAGTGTTTCACACATTTGTGCAATGTGCATATATGCCAATACAACTTGACCACAGTAGATCCGCCATGTACAGACAACCGTGCCAATCACTGCTATTACTGTAATGGAAGTACTTTCACTATCAACTGTGCTAAAATTGTACACAGATCTACAATCTTTTGCAATCAAAATCATCAGTTACTAAATCCATAAAGTGCAGCAGATGAGATGTGCACTGTTATCTGTTGTAATCTTGCAAGAAAACTCATATCGGTGTTCTGTTGAGGGAACCGGAGTGTGTTCTTTACTGTCGCCTCAGTCCTCCAGTCCTCCAGATGGAGCGTATCCCACGCTCCACTGCGTGTGTTTCTGTACCTGTGCCACAGTCAATAAACAGGGAAATGACTCTATGTTGAGATATCAAATCACCTCTTGTTTAAAAGCAGGAAAAGGAGAGGGAAAAATGAAAGATTTAATGAAAAAAGGTGAAAATTATGAGGCAATAAACCTCGGAGAAATAGATTGCTTTGGGTCATCTGGTTTCATTTTGTTCATCTGTAATAATATTGTGTTAAGCTGATTTTGTTTGTACTGTGGTGGTGTACTACAGACTCTTGCTGTCAGAAAAGGATATAACGTAGAACAAGACTGGTCCAGCGGGACTTGAACAAAAAGCCCTCTATACAGGCTAACTGTAGAGCCCAGACTGCCTGGAACCAGTGGAGTAGTGCACAGAACATTGGCTGCTATGAGAAATAATAAACTGTTACTATCAATGCTGCTGAGAATACACAAAACACACTACTGTAACTATGAGAGCTGAGGTTATAGGTTACACTACTACAGTACACCACTGTTGTCAATGTGTACTTTCCATGTTTAACTCATTTGTTCCCACATTTTTCCCAGACCATGTTAATCTTACGCCATTATAGCTATATTATTATTATTATTATTATATTGAAAAGTATGTACAAAAATATGTTTTATTCTCTGTCACAGACATGACCGATGCCTATAATAACATTAACAGACCCATTTCCTCAGCCCCAATATCTATGTACCTCAGCCCACTTACCCACACACCTAAACCCAAACCCAATAACCCACACACCTCAGCCCTGTTACCCCCATGCCCTAACCCTGAAACCCACATGCCAACACCCTAATATTTATACAATCAAGTACTGATACACCCATACCCTAGCCCCGAATGATACACCCATACCCTAGCCCTGAATGATACACCTATATCCTAGCCCTGAATGATACACCCATACCCTAGCCCTGAATTATACACCCATACCCTAGCCCCGAATGATACACCCATGCCCTAGCCCTGATGATACACCCATACCCTAGCCCTGAATGATACACCCATACCCTAGCCCTGAATGATACACCCATACCCTAGCCCTGAATGATACACCCATATCCTAGCCCTGAATGATACACCCATACCCTAGCCCTGAATGATACACTCATACACTAGCCCTGAATGATACACCCATACCCTAGCCCTGAATGATACACCCATGCCCTAGCCCTGATGATACACCCATACCCTAGCCCTGAATGATACACCCATACCCTAGCCCTGAATGATACACCCATACCCTAGCCCTGAATGATACACCCATATCCTAGCCCTGAATGATACACCCATACCCTAGCCCTGAATGATACACTCATACACTAGCCCTGAATGATACACCCATACCCTAGCCCTGAATGATACACCCATACCCTAGTCCTGAATGATACACCCATACCCTAGCCCTGATGATACACCCATACCCTAGTCCTGAATGATACACCCTTACCCTAGTCCTGAATGATACACCCATACCCTAGCCCTGAATGCCCTATTTGTTACTCCGAGACCCCAGTTCCTTTGCCAATACACATCATCCCGGTTACTTGCCTATCTCAGCCCTGTTACCCTCTTTCCTGTATTCCCCAGGTCACCAATAGGAACCTATACCCAGCTATTCGCTGCAAACCCCAACCCTGATATTTGCATATCTTAGTCCTGTGACCTGTGACCTGTATACACTAATAGTTTAATAGATAAACTCATAGTACAGCCCCATTATCTTTTTTCCTACCACAAAATTGTTGCCCGAAAGGATTTAAATGGGCAATACAAGTCCATCCAGACCTATTACCTGTATGAGCCTTGTGTATCCCTACAACCCATTACCTGTATGTGCCTTGTGTATCCCTACAACCCATTACCTGTATGAGCCTTGTGTATCCCTACAACCCATTACCTGTATGAGCCTTGTGTATCCCTACACCCCATTACCTGTATGAGCCTTGTGTATCCCTACAACCCATTACTCATATAAACCAGGTAAATCCATGGGCATTACTCATATAAACCAGGTAAATCCATGGGCATTCTCATATAAACCAGGTAAATCCATGGACATACTCATATAAAACAGGTCTGCCACAGTGCCCAAGCCTCAACATTCATATAAACCAGGTCTACACTTGTAGTCCCAATATTTTTACAGACCAGGTACGTCTAACCCAATATAGATTCTTTTTTAAAGCATGTCTATTGAAACATGTCAGCCCCAAATGTAAAAAAAAGGTGTACTTCAGCACCAATATTCATATAAACCAGGGTTGCACCTGTACTTCAGCTCCATTTGACATATCTATGAAGTCTGCAGCTGTGCTTTGAACCCAATTGGTAAACTACGCTAAGTCTACTGTAGCTTCACCATGCTCAAAGGGATATTCAGTGTCTGCTTTTTATTTTATTTTTACCCATCTACCAATAGGTGCCTTTCTTTGCAAGGCATTGGAAAACCTCCCTTGTCTTTGTGATTGAATCTGTGTTTGAAATTCACTGCTCAACTGAGGGGCCTTTCAAATAATTGTATGTGTGGGGTACAGAGATGAGGTACACATTCAGAAATCATGTTAAACACTATTATTGCACACGGAGTGAGTCCATGCAACTTATTATATGACTTGTCAAGCACATTTTTACTTCTGAACTTATTTATTTATTTGTCTCAGCCTCCAATATTTATGCTGCAGTAGTTTATGTGTCGGGGGGGCTAGGGTCAGTTTGTTATATCTTGAGTATTTCTCCTGTCTTATCTGGTGTCCTGTGTGAATTTATGTATGCTCTCTCTAATTCTTATGTATGCTCTCACAAATAATTTCACACAAAGACATGAGGGGGAACAGAGGAATAAATACAAGTAGGGTGATTGGGGAATGCAAACCAGGTGTGAATGGAACAAGACAAAACAAATGGATAATAGAAAAATGGATCGGCGATGGCTAGAAAGCCGGTGACGTCGAACGCCGAACGCTGCCCGAACAAGGAGAGGGGCCGACTTCGGCGGAACTCGTGACACTCCTGCACACAAATAACATCTCTCTCTCTCTCTCTCTCTCTCTCTCTCTCTCTCTCTCTCTCTCTCTCTCTCTCAGGTTTTCCTGTGTCTACCCTTCTCAATGGCAAGGCTGTGCTCACTGAGCCTGTACTTTGTCAAGGTTCTTCTATGGTTTAGATCAGTAACCATGGTCAAATAGTTAGCCATGGTGTACTGTCGATTAGGGCCAGATTGCACTGCATTTTGATTTGTGCGTGTGTTTCCCAAATAAGTAATGTAGTTTTGTTTTGACTGTGTGGTAATTTGGTTTATTCCGATTGATTGGATCTTCTGGTCCTGAGGTGTCAGTGTGTTAGTAGAACAGGTTTGTGAACTCAGCCCCAGAGCTCAGCTCTTGGCATTGCAGGGCTTGGTCATGAAATGAGAGGGAAACTTTTTTTTGTTTTTATTATTAGTGGATATTGGCCTATTTCTGCCCTGCATGCATTGTTTGTAGTTTTCCTCTGGACATGTAGGAGAATCTTACAGAACTCTGCATGCAGGGTTTCAATTTGGTGTTTGTGCAATTTGGTGAAATCTTCTTTTGCAAGTGGACCCCACACCTCGCTGCCATAAAGTGCAATTGGTTTAATGACACATTCAATTAGCTTTAGACAAATTTTATAGATATTTCCATTTGAATGTGCTGTGGGTGACAGCAGACACAGGTCATCCATGAAGAGCAAACATTTAACATCTGAATTGTGGAGACTAACACCAGGGGATGAGGATTTTTCTAGAATAGTGGTCAATTCGTTGATGTAAATATTGAAGGGTGCAGGGCTCAGATTGCAACCCTGGCGAAGGCCCCGCTCCTGGTTAAATAATTATGTTATTTTCTAGACAATTTTGATGCTACACGTATTGCCAGTATACATTGATTTAAATATGTCATATGTTTTACCCCCTACACCACTTTCAATAACTTTGTAGAACAGTCCTATATGTCAAATAGAAACAATGCTTTTTGGAAGTCGATAAAAGCAAGTGTACATTTTGATATTATTTTTGGTGAACATGTTTATCTATCAGGGTGTGTAGGGTGTAAATATGATCAATTGTTTTGGTATATGGTATATGATCAATGTTTTGGTATATATCCAATTGGGCTTTTACTCAAGACATTGTGCTTATTAAGGAAGTTTAGAACTCTTCCATGTATAATACTCCAGAAAACCTTCCCCAGGTTACTGTTCACACAAATGCCTCTGTAATTGTTAGGGTCAAATTTGTCTCCGTTCTTAAAAATTGGGGTTATGAAATAACCTACACTCAAGATCAAATTAAACAGTTTTAATCCAGCCAATTGACATTTTTTCACTATTGAATATGAGCATCTCATTTAGGATGCCTTCAGGTCTGCATGTTTTTTTATATATATTTGAGGGCCTGATGTTTTTTAATAGGGCTCCTGGTCAGTAATTGGGGAGTCCAATGGATTTGATTGTCCTTTATAGCTTTTTCTAATCCATTCACCTTCTCATGAATTTGACATTATTCTGCTTCTGCGTAAATTTGAACGGTGTTGTAGAGTGTTTTAAAATGGGTGTCAATATGTCACCATTTTGTATCGCTAATTCCTCTAGTTAATTTTTTAAGAAGGTTTTTCCAATTTTGCCAGAAGTTGTATGTGTTTATGGACTCCTCAATTAGTGTCAGCTGCTTGCTGTTGTACTGTTATTTTTTGGTTCTGAGTGTACGAGTTTTATAGAGTTTTAAAGTCTCACAGTAGTAATGATGTAATTTACCATTATCTGGGTCTCTGTGTTCTGTTTTTCTCTCTTTCTCTCTTGCTCTCACTCTACCTCTGTCTCTCTCTCGCTGTCTCTCTCTCGCTCTCTCCCTGTCTCTCTCTCTCTCTCTCTCTCTCTCTCTCTCTCTTGCTCTCTGTCTCTCTCCTTTTAGACAAATTTGTTTGGCAAATTTGATTGCAATTCCTAATCAGACACCTAGGGCCAGACCATATCCCGTAATCCCAAGCATAACAAATTACTAATCAATACATTGATGATAAGCCCCCAATGGCTCACAAAGGAGTAGAGAACTAACAGAAGAGCTTTTTTTCAGTAGGATCCATCAATCATCCAGTGTATACATGTAATAAACGGTATAAAGTGCATGATGTTTGACTTGGCTCCATGACTCCGTTGTGGCATTTGAGTTTGGGAACGACAGGAATGTTTTATAAGGGGCAGCTGCATTTACATGCTCCCCTCCCCCCTCATCCCTTCATTCCCTTTGGGGTAGAGAGTCATGAAAAATAGTACACACCGAGCTGAAGTTATGTAGAGAATAGGTTTAATTTATAAACAATGAGGAATAACTTACATGATACAGAGATGAGAGATCAGAAATAACAGAAGAGCAAGATCAAGCCAAACTTATTGAACTGAGAACAAGCATAGTTTCCAGAGAACACAAAATAATTGACAGTACATACTGCAATGCAGAGCAGCAGTGATACATTAGCTTATAGAACACAGGCTAGGTCCATCAAACTTACAGAGCACAACCCATGCAACGTGTCAGTGTGGTGGTGAGTAGTTTGACACTGCATTTTTCTCAGTTAGGCATGACAAAGACCAATTAGTTGGCTAAAGTATAAACATTCTGGCACCCAGGCTCTAGCCTAGTTGCTGTTGGTCAGAAAAAGATTACCACTCTGCCACAATTCTACCTCTTTTACCAATGATTATTTTACAGCGATCTTGCTGTTGTAAACTAAAAGTACCTTTTCACAGTCATGAATAGACATAATTTCTCAGACATCTCTATGTCATAAAGTCTCAGGTCTCTATGTTACGTAGTCTGTCCACAACAGATCAGAGAGGTCTTTTCACCAATGGATTACGACACTGTTGAAGATGAGCAGAGCTGGTTCTGTGCCCTCACTCACACCCAAACCCAAATGTATACCGTGGGTGGCTCAGTGTCACACCAACCAGGAAGTACATTTCATATTTGTGTTTTACCGTCAGTATCCATGGGTATACTTGTGCAACACCCAGGGTTTGAAAGGGACATTGTTTTGCTGCCCCCTCCAAAGAGAGTGGGCTCAATAGCAGGCTATTTTCTGGGTCCCTGCCCTCACACAATCACACATCAGCTCCAATCTGTCCCTACGATGCTCCGCTGCACTCCAGGAATGGCCCACTCCACTCAGGCCTCAGCTGCAGTCAACCCCTGCTATACAGTATAGTTTTACGTTTCAAGTTTTATAAGTTGTATGTACAGGACACACATGTCCAACGAAATGCAGGGTGGGGTCAGTACCCTCCTCACAGATACCTGGAGTATGTACTCACGTAATACATGCACATGTATGCAGGAACACATGCCCGTACACTCCCCTATGTATTTATTTGGACAGTGAAGCTAAAACGTATAATTTGGCTATATACTCCAGCATTTTGGGTTTGAGATCAAATTTTTCTTTTGAGGCAACAGAATGTTCATACATACATTTTGCCGTTTAGATATGAATGCACTCTGTGTATCTAGTCCCCCCATTTGAAGGTGTCATAAGTATTTGGACAAGTTCACTTATTCTGTAATCAATTTAGTCAAAAGTTTAGTATTTGTTCCCATATTCCTAGCACACAATGACTACATCACGCTTGTGACTCTACAAACTTGTTGGATGTATTTGCAGTTTGTTTTGGTTGTGTTTCAGATTAGTTTTTAGATTAGCCCAATATAAATTAATGGTAAGTAATGTATTATGTCATTTACGAGTCAGTTTTATTCTAAATAAGAATAGAATATGTTTCTGAACACTTCAACATTACTATGGATGCTACCATGGTTACGGATAATCATGAATTAATCATGACTAATGATGAGTGAGAAAGTTACAGGCACATAAATATCATACCCCCCAAAAAATGCTAACCTTCCCTGTTATTGGTAATGGTGAGAGGTTAGAATGTGTTGTGGTATAATCTGTTTGTCTCTGTAACTTTCTCGTTATTGTTATTTTATTGTGTTACTATTTCCTTTTATATCTTATTTGTTTGTTTTAATTTTTGTACTTTTAACTCTGCATTGTTGGGAAAGGGCTTGCAAGTACGTATTTCACCTGTTGTATTCGGTGCAAGTGACTAATACAATTTGATTTGATCATGTTTAATTGCTATGCTTGTAATCGTTAAGGACTGGGGTGTTTTTTAGGATAAAAAATACATGGAATGGTGTAAGCACAGGTAAAATCCTAGTGGAAAACCTGATTCAGTCTGCTTTCCACCCGACACTGGGAGATGAATTCATGTTTCAGCAGGACAATAACCAGGACAATAACCCAAATCTACACTGGAGTTGCTTACCAAGAAGACAGTGAAGGTTCCTGAGTGGAGTTAAAGTTTTGACTTAAATCTGCTTGAAAATCCATGGCAAGAAATGAAAATGGTTGTCCAGCAATGATCAACAACAAATTTGACAGAGCTTAAAAACTTTGAAAAGAATAATGGACAAATATTGTACAATCTAGGTATGCAAAACTCTTAGCGACTTACCCAGAAAGACTCAAAGCTGTAATCGCTGCCAAAGGTGCTTCTAACATGTATTGATTCAGGGGTGTGAATACTTATGTAAATTAGAAATGTTTGCATTTAATTTTCAATAAATTTGCTGAAATTTCTACGAACATGTTTTCACTTTGTTATGATGGGGTATTATGTATAGATGGGTGAGAAGAAAATACAATTGAATTAATTTTGAGTTCAGGCTGTAACACAACAAAATGTGGAATAAATCAAGGGGTATGAATACTGTAATCTGAAACACAACCAAAACAAACTGCTGTACAGTCACAAGCTTGATGTAGTCAGTGTGTGCTAGGAATATGGGACCAAATAGTAAACCTTTGACTACTTTAATACACATATAAGTTAATTTGTCCAAATACTTATGACACCTTCAAATGGGAGAACTAGATACAGATGTAAGATCTTAATTTTATCACTCTTTTGTTGCTGAGAATTTTCCTGCAAGGCAGGAAATGCCAATGTGTATTGTATTCTAGGTTTAAAAAGGCTTCTAAAGTTTGAAATTTCCACTTAAAAATTTCAGACTAGATTTGCTGTGACAAAAAATGTATCAACCCCTAAAAGAAAATTGTGGATTATAATCAACAGAATGATTTACATTTCCTGTTGCTGCAGGATTAATTTCCTGCTGTAGCACACTGGCACAAATTAAGATCCTATGCCAAGAGCATGCTGTGAAGCATTTATTTGGGCTGCAATTTATGAGACTGGTAACTCTAATGAACTTGTCCTCTGCAGCAGAGATAACTCTGGGTCTTCCTTTCCTGTGGCGGTCCTCATGAGATTCAGTTCCATCATAGCGATTGATGGTTTTTGCAACTGCGCTTGAATAAACTTTCAAAGTTATTTACATTTTCCAGATTGACTGACCTTCATGTCTTAAAGTAATGATGGATTGTCATTTCCCTTTGCTTATTTGAGCTGTTCTTGCCATAATGTGGACTTGGTATTTTACCAAATAGCACTATGGTCTGTATACCACCCCTACCTTGTCACAATACAACTGAAACGCATTAAGAAGGAAAGAAATTCCACAAATGAACTTTTAACAAGGCACACCTGTTAATTGAAATGCATTCCAGGTGACTACCTCATGAAGCTGGTTGAGAGAATGCTAAGAGTGAGCAAAGCTGTCATCAAGGCAAAGGGTGGCTACTTTGAAGAATATCAAATATAAAATATATTTTGATTTGTTTAACACTTGTTTGGTTACTACATGATTCCATATGTGTTACTTCATAATTTTGATGTCTTCACTATTATTCTATAATGTAGAAAATAGTACAAATCAAGATAAACCCTTGAATGAGTACGTGTGTCCAAACTTTTGACTGGTACTGTACATTTATAGTCTCTTCACTCTGTCCAGCTTGCTAAAAGTAATCGAAATGAAAGCTGGTCAACATTCAGGAACCATCAAAAATTCCAAAATCATTTTTTTAGCAAATCCTGATGGCGAGGAAATATGATACATTTTATGTGCGGCCCCCTGGACCTCGGTGAAGACCCAATGCGACATGCAGGGTAATAGAGTTTGACACCCCTGGCCTAGCTATTACCAACCTATTGAATACCTATAGATATCTACACTCATTCCCCCACCTCACAGAGTAAGGATCGGCCATCATTACCTGTCATTACACTTTCATTACCACCCCTTGGTTCGCTGTAATGTGAATGGCTGGGTACAGAATAACATTGGTGTAATGTTATGGCAGCTATAGCTTACCAAGGTCAGAGTCTCTCCTCCTCTTCTGTGTGCGGAGACCTGCCCATCTGTTTGGGCTTCTGTCTCTATTGTCCAAACAACTTGAGTCAAAAGGGTCACGTTAAGAGGTACATCAATAAACCTCTGAATGGGTGCAGAACAATAGAAGAGCCCATTGCTGGACTATGGTCAGTACCTCTGCGTCAAACATCATCTGCTCTATGGAGATAAATCTATTACGCCGAGAGAGAATGCTGAGGTGGACAAATAGGAGGATACTCCGAGTCCATAGTCATGTCATAAGAAGGAATTCCCCTCGACCACACCCACAAATTGGGGAAAGTCAACATGCTTTCCCATAGAAGAAATAACACAACATGCCCAAAAGCTGCTGTATTGTTCAATGTATATGTAACCAGGTCAAAAATCCCAACCTACGGTTCACAATGCTCCCATGTAGGGAAATAGAGCCCTGTGGATTCAGACTATTTGGCATTGGGGAGTGGGAAATTAAGAGACCCAGTGTCCGAGTAGGGCATATGTAGGCCATACGTAGCTATGTGTGTGTGGAAACATTTCATCACAGGTAAGACATTTAACTTGTTTAGTAAAGTATTTTTGTAATTCCACTCACTAGTTGTGGCTCCATAGTCAGTTAGTTTGTGTTGTTGGTCTTGGATACCTTAATGTTCTGGTCGGTAGCTAGCTAGCACTCAACTCACGTGGCAATGTTGAAAAGTAATCTTTCGACATGGTCTTAAATGTAGTTTTGTAATTGACTAAAGCAAGCAGACAACATGAAAATTGCGTTTCAAAAAGGTCACATTTTTTGCTGTAATCCAATGGGGTAACCTAGGTAACCATAGGTTGTTTTCCCCACAGGCAGGTGGGCCGCACATTCTATCTAATACCGACTGGGACTAAACTCTGAGTCAATATTATTTTTCTTGTTGTCTGCTTGTTTTAGTCAATTACAAAACTACATGTAACACGTCCATGTTTTTGACTTGGTGGGAGATGTGCCCTTGGTTGGGGCGCTTGACCCTGGTTGCTCCTGTGAATCGCTCTGGATGGGAGTCTGTTAAAAGACTGAATGTAATGTAAATGTTGAGCAGCTTCACTGCAGGTAGATTGTATGTTCCAATAACAAATAAACACAGGACTAAGATTTGTATAATTAACCCAAGATAGACCAGGTCCTGTTGTTTCCAATGGGAGCAAATTAATCATAGAGGGCTCCTGAGTGGCGCTGCAGTCTAAGGCAATGCATCTCAGGGCTAGAGGCGTCACTACAGACCCTGGTTCGATCCTGGGCTGTATCACAACCTGCCATGATTGGGAGTCCCATAGGGCGGTGCACAACTGGCCCAGCATTGTCCGTGGTAGAGGAGGGTTTGGCCGGGGTAGGCCGTCATTGTAAATAAGAATTTGTTCTTAACTGACTTGCCTAGTTAAATAAAAACATTCAAAAACAAGCAAAGAGGTGGACATGAGCTAGTGAGATCCTAATGGCACATTCTAGCATTTATTTGCACATTTCCGTTGGGAACGTTTACTCTGTGAAATGCGCGTCTGCAATAACTCAATTCTCACTTGAACTCCTTCTAAACAAGGCCATTTTTTAAAACTTTGGCATATGGTCCACTCTGTTTGTTACAGATCTAGTTTTGGAAACAGAAAAGTGTATAGAAATCAAAGGTTTAATCAATGAGAAAATGTGCAGAATGTCGGCCAAAATCGATCTCGCTCCATTTTCTCCCACTGCGGGCCACTGGGCCACTGTATATTCGAGGAAATAAGCACCTTGCTCTTGCTTACTGGATATAAAATAGGTTAAAGCGTTTTCAATGAACTGGAGTGGAAGTTTGAATGGTGAGAGCTGATCTGGCATGATGTGGTGGTCAAAATGCAATAAACATGAATACTCTTGTCTCCTGACGCCCAATGCTTATGTTTACAATTAAATGTACTAAGTCAGAATGCCCAAAGTTAGAATGTTTCCAATAAAATGTATGAATTAGAATGTTTTCCTATCAGTCTAATTTGCATACACATTGTGATTGGATGATAGTTTTGACGGTTATCGAACCAGGACCAAATCTTCTGATCTCCTTGAGCTCATTAATGATAGAATGTTCATATTTGAAGATTGCAGAAAGACCCGTCTCTTTGGCAAATGACAGGAGTGGCAAGGAGTGGAATTTAATACCTGAACAGAGATGGCAACCAGGCTAGTGCCCGGATGCCTTTTTCTCCTGACTTAGTGAGAGCAGTTAACCGATCGCTGCAGCTGTACATAGTCTATCGGTAAATAGCCCACCCATTTTTACCTACCTCATCCCCATACTGTTTTTACTTATTTACTTTTCTGCTCTTTTGCACACCAATATCTCTACCTGTACATGACCATCTGATCATTTATCACTCCAGTGTTATTAATCTGCAAAATTGTAATTATTCGCCTACCTCCTCATGCCTTTTGCACACAATGTATATAGACTCCCCTTTTTTTTGTACTGTGTTATTGACTTGTTAATTGTTTACTCCATGTGTAACTCTGTGTTGTCTGTTCACACTGCTATGCTTTATCTTGGCCAGGTCGCAGTTGTAAATGAGAACTTGTTTTCTAGCCTACCTGGTTAAATAAAGGTGAAATAAAAAAATTCATAAAAAGAGAGCATCTAGTGAAGTGAAGGTACACTGTGCTATACAATTGCAATCTCTTGAGGATGTAAGAGGGACATTTTACGACAGAAAGGCTCAATTTGAATTCTCTCTCTTTTCTCCTCTCTCTCACTTTATCTCTCTCTCTCTCTCGATCATATAATCATATAATGTAGCTTTTTCTAACCTCCCTCCCTGTGAGAGAGGAAGAAACTGAATAATAGAAGAAATGTCAGACAAGATGTTCCATCATCTCCAATAGTCTCTCTCGGTGTGTGAAAAGCCACAGCTGATAAGACAGTTAGATGCTCTGTGGCCCGGAACATTCCCCCTGTCTCCTCCATATCCGCTCTCCATGCCTCTCTGTCTCTGTACCGCTGTAGTTGATACCAGGTTCTCGCAGGATTAGATTAGAGTGCCCCCAACTGTTTCACTGAAGAACTGCAACTCAGAAACATAAGTAAGGAAACTATGGAGGCCATTGCTGCACACAGGGGCGCCAGGGATTTTGGGCCCCATGAAAAGATATCAGGCCACGTCAACCCAGCGCAATTGCTGTAACCACACACCTCCAGAACCCAATCGACCCATTCAAAGCTTTAAATAACTACCTTTGCAGGCTTGCGACTCTCTTGTAGTCCAATATTTACTGTATGATATTTACTGACAGTGAGCTGTGAAAATATGACACTGTGCAGACATGCATGCAACATTCTGCATACAGTGGAATTCACTATTTGATACAATACTGATGCCCTCTATAAGAAATGTGCTAAAGGCCATCTTTTACAGTCTAAATGTCATTTTAATGGTAAAATTCTTGAATGGAAAATTCTCTTAACATTAATGAATAACTTAAAATAAATATAACTTAAATATGCATGAACCTCTTCGGTTAAAATAAATATACATGAACCTCTTCGGTTAAAATAAATATACATGAACCTCTTCGGTTAAAATAAATATACATGAACCTCTTCGGTTAAAATAAATATACATGAACCTCTTCGGTTAAAATAAATATACATGAACCTCTTCGGTTAAAATAAATGTACATGATCATCTATAGAATGATATAACAAACAAAATAATAAAATTAGCAGCAGATTTTTGAACTAGAAAATAAGTGGAAATGGAAAACAAAATGGAAATGAAAAGGCCTGATGGTGGCGCTAGAGGAAAGGTCAAGAGGTCACCAATCAATAGATTTCTTCCACTTGGGGTCTTGATTGGGCACCACAAATTTTATGGCAATCCAGCCATTACTTTGAGATATATCTTGTTCTCAGTCTTGTTCTCAGCCTGTGGGCATCATGTGTGTAGTGACCCAATATCCACAGCCATGCCATTTAACAGTTATCACTGGCCCTTGCTCAGCCTTACTCACCAAGAGCCCAGCGCCGAGCCTTCTTGCTAGCAATCTCACTGATCAAGTCTTTGAAGTCCAGCTTTCTAGCTAACTGACTTTCAATGGGACAGCATGGCAAGACTGCAAAGCCTGTCCTGGGACATAGTGGACCACAAATAGTTTAGTAGTTTTATCTTACTGAAAGCTCTCGCCACCAGCAACAGTCACAGGCAGTGTGCAAAATATACGTAAAGCAATGCACACTTCTCCAAAAATGCAGCTGCCTCTTACAAATTGCATTCAGGAGACCAAGAGGGGACAAGTTAGGGGGGAAAGTGGCAGCATATACAGTGTTCAGGTGTCTTATTTCATTTTGAAACTCAGGTGTAAGATCTCTCATCTCTGCAATACTTCATGATCAGTGGTTGGCACACAGAAGGGACTTTACCCCCACTAATCTGCCCAACTTTCAGAACAGCAGAAAATCATTCTACAATTTTTGCAGTGGTGTGGAACCCAGTGTCCAAGTCACTTATGTTGTTGTCCATAGCAGTAAAAAACACTGTGTTCCAAAACACCGTTGCTGCACTGTCCTGAGCTGTCTCCTCTTGTGGTCTCATCATGGAGTCTCTTCCTTTTCCTCTGTGTTCCTTGCTAAATTGAGGTGCAACATCCATTTGCGTAGCAATCAGTGTTGCCTCAGACAGGAGAGACTCCCATCCATCTCTTAAGAGCCTGCATCTCTTGCTTAAAGGCTCTGATATTGGCTGCCTTTGTGTCAAGTGAGATTTTTCCTGACTGGAGAATCACATTCCTGTTCTCAATGCATTGCAGTACCTGCAATTTTGCCAACTGACATGTCATTCAACACAATGCTGCTCACCTCCTTCAGTCGGGAGTAAAGCTGGTTAAGGGGTATGGGGATGGGGAGACAGGGTTGCTGAGCCTGAAGCTACATGTGTTGGGCCTGGCACCAGGCAGGGGCAGAGACAACTGATTTAGAATGAATAGCTTGCTAAAAGTTTGCCTGCATTGACTAAATGTCGGCTAAAATAGGAGTGAAATGTAAACACTCAGAATTTTCTGTGAAGAAAACTAATGTTAGGGAAGCAAAAGTAGCCTTTCACTATGGACTAAGCTAACAGGTTCATTTCCACATCTTACTGACGACACCCACCTTCCTCTGAGAGAAATGTTCTCTCCTGTCTTTCTTTTCTTTCTTTTCGTTTTTAGAAGCCAGTATACAGAGTCTCTCTGGATGTTTACTTTTTGCCAAAAACAAGAAAATAAAAACAAACCGTTCGTTTTATTAGTACATTGTAAATCAAATATAATATTTATGATGATAGGTTAATCATTTAATATTGAAAAAAAAAATCTAATAATTTTTTAGGACCCCTGTCAGTGTAATGAGTGCGCTGAGAGTCGGGAAGCAAGTACAGGGAGTGTTTTAATAAATAAACAAAACAATAAACACGAAACACAAACAACGCACCAACATGAAAAGGAGAGGAGAGTCAATAACACCTGAGGAAAGAACCAAGGGGCGTGACAGATATAGAGAAGATAATCAAGGAGCTGATGGAGTCCAGGTGAGTGTCATGAGGCGCAGGTGCGCGAGACAATGGTGACAGGTGTGCGGGATAATCAGCAGCCTGATGACATATAGGATGGAGTGGGAGAATGTGACAGCACCCCCTCCCCAACGTGCGGCTTCAGCCGCAGGACGCCATCAAAGGGGACGAACCCCGGGAATCAGGATTGGACCAGTCCCCCCTGCTGATGCGCGAGAACCTGTCGCGCTGGGGCGCGGGAACCTGACAGATCGGTTGAGGCATGGGAACCTTGCGATCCGGCTAAGGCATGAAAGCCCAACTAGCCGGCAGAGGTAGGGGAGCCTGGCGATCTGGTTGAAGCATGAGAGCCTGTAGCAGTTCCCGGACCCAACGTCATTACTCTGACACAAAAATAAAAATGAAAAAACACTCCCTGATGCTTCCCTTAGGTGAGGTGTTATTCTGTAACAAGTAGGCTGAGAGTCGGGAAGCAAATACAGGGAGTGTTTTAATAAATAAACAAAACAATAAACACGAGACACAAACAACGCACCAACATGAAAACAGAGTCAATAACACCTGGGGGAAGAACCAAGGGGAGTGACAGATATAGAGAAGATAATGAAGGAGGATAATCAGCAGCCTGATGATCTAGAGGCCAGAGAGGGAGTGTATATGTGACAGGCAATCACAGGCCCTTAGAATCGTCCTAACTTCCCCCCCATATGGCTCCCCTGCATGCACACAATTAACTCCATGATTTTAAAGAATTAAATGGTGAATCTTAAGATAAGAAATATTAAGTCACAAAAACAGAGGATTGTCAAACAGGTAAGGTAATGATGGTAAATTTGTGTCAAATACATGTCTTTGCACTAAGACTCACCCTATTACACGGAACCCATCATGCATAAATGTATTTTGTCCCCCCACACCAAACGCGATCACGACACGCAGGTTAAAATATCAAAACAAACTCTGAACCAATTATATTAATTTGAGGACAGATCAAAAAGTATTACAAATTTATGGAAATTTAGCTAGCTAGCCTGCACTTGCTAGCTAATTTGTCCTATTTAGCTAGCTTGCTGTTGGTAGCTAATTTGTACTGGGATATAAACATTGAGTTGATATTTTACCTGAAATGCACAAGGTCCTCTACTCCACCAATGAATCCACACTTAAAAAGGTCAACCGAATCGTTTCTAGTCATCTCTCCTCCTTCAAGGCTTTTTCTTCTCTTGACTTTATATTGCGAATGGCAACGTTCATAAATTAGGTGCATTACCGGCACTGGCCTCGTTCGTCTTTCAGTCACGTGGGTATAACCAATGAGGAGATGGCACGTGGGTACCTGCTTCTAGAAACCAATGAGGAGATGGGAGAGGCAGGACTTGCAGCACGATTGGCGTCAGAAATAGGACTGACAAACTTCTATTTTAGCCCGTGTCAATGCAGACGCTCACTGGCACGCGCAAACAGTGTGGGTGCAATAATTGAATTACATTTATGTCAAAATTTATTTTGCAACGCTCGCGCAAGTGACGCAAGCAGTGTAGTCAGCCTGTAACATAGAACCCAAACCGGCTGCATGTGTGCGCTATCATGCTCCATCATGCTCCATCATGCATAAATGTATTTTGTCCCCCCACACCAAACGCGATCACGACACGCAGGTTAAAATATCAAAACAAACTCTGAACCAATTATTTTAATTTGGGGACAGGTCGAAAAGCATTAAACATTTATGGTAATTTAGCTAGCTAGCTTGAACTTGCAAGCTAATTTGTCCTATTTAGCTAGCTTGCTGTTGCTAGCTAATTTGTCCTGGAACATAAACATTGAGTTGTTATTTTACCTAAAATGCACAAGGTCCTCTACTCCAACAATGAATCCACACATAAAACAGTCAACCGAATTGTTTCTAGTCATTTCTCCTCCTTCCAAGCCTTTTAGTCTCTGGACTTCATATTGCGATTAGCAACTTTCATAAATTAGGTGCATTACCGCCACCGACCTCGTTCGTCTTTCAGTCACCCACGTGGGTATACCCAATGAGGAGATGGAAAGGGGTACCTGCTTCTATAAACCAATGAGGAGGTGGGAGAGGCAGGACTTGCTGCGCGATCTGCATCACAAATAGAACTGACTTCTATTTTAGCACTTGGAAACGCAGACACTCGTTGGTTGGTGTGCGCGATCAGTGTGGGTGCAATAATTGAAAAATATAGATTTCAAGATTTATTTTGCAACGCTCGCGATGCAAGCAGTGTAGTCAGGATATTAGCCTACAGTACATCTAGCCACCTCCTTTACCAGTGACCTTTCATTTTAGTCATTTAGCATTTTAGTCATCTAGCATCTCAGTGCTAGAGGTGTCACAACAGACCTTGGTTCGATTGAAGGCTGTTTCACAACCGGCCGTGATTGGGAGTCCCATAGGGTGACCCACAATTGGGGCAGCAGGTAGCCCAGTGGTTAGAGCATTGGACTAGTAACCGAAAGGTTGAAGGATCAAGTCCCTGAGCTAACAAGGTTAAAATTTGTCATTCTACAGCCGAACAAGGCAGTTAACCAACCCACTGTTCCTAGGCTGTCATTGAAAATGAGAATTTGTTCTTAACTGACTTGCCAAGTTATATAAATAAAAAAATATCCAGAGCAACTTACAGGAGCAATTAGGGTTAAGTGTTCTGCACAAAGGCACATCATCAGATTTTTCACCTAGTCACTGCTGCCCCAGGTGTCGTGTTTGCAACAGTTGAAGTCGGAAGTTTACATACACTTGGAGTCATTAAAACTCGTTTTACAACCACTCCACAAATTTCTTGTTAACAAACTATAGTTTTGGCAAGTCGGTTAGGACATCTACTTTGTGCATGACACAAGTCCTTTTTCCAACAATTGTTTACAGACAGATTATTTCACTTATAATTCACTGTATCACAATTGCAGTGGGTCAGAAGTTTACATACACTAAGTTGACTGTGCTTTTAAACAGCTTGGAAAATTGCAGAAAATTATGTCATGACTTTAGAAGCTTCTTCTGACAGGCTAACTGACATAATTTGAGTCAATTGGAGGTGTACCTGTGGATGTATTTCAAGGCCAACCTTCAAATTCAGTGCCTCTTTGCTTGACATCATGGGAAAATCAAAAGAAATCAGCCCAAAAAATTGTAGACTTCGACAAGTCTGGTTCATCCTTGGGAGCCATTTCCAAACGGTACCATGTTCATCTGTACAAACAATAGTACGCAAGTATAAACACTATGGGACCATGCAGCCGTCATACCGCTCAGGAGGGAGATGCTTTCTGTCTCCTAGAGATGAACGTACTTTGGTGTGAAAAGTGCAAATAAACCTTGTGAAGATACTGGAGGAAACAGGTACAAAAGTATCTATATCCACAGTAAAATGAGTCCTACATCGAAATAACCTGAAAGGCCGCTCAGCAAGGAAGAAGCCACTGCTCCAAAACCGCCATAAAAAGCCAGACTATGGTTTGCAACTGCACATGGGGACAAAGATCATACTTTTTGGAGAAATGTCCTCTGGTCTGATGAAACAAAAATAGAACTGATTGGCCATAATGACCAACGTTATGTTTGGAGGAAAAGGGTCAGAGGCTTCCAAGCTGAAGAACACCAACCCAACCGTGAAGCACGGGGGTGGCAGCATCATGTTGTGGGGGTGCTTTGCTGCAGGAGGGACTGGTGCACTTCACAAAATAGATGGCATCATGAGGATGGACAGTTATGTGGATATATTGAAGCATCATCTCATGACATCAGTCAACAAATTGGTCTTCCAAATGGACAATGACCCCAAGCATACTTCCAAAGTTGTGGAGAAATGCCTTAAGGACAACAAGGTCAAGGTATTGGAGTGGCCATCACAAAGCCCTGACCTCAATCCAATAGAAAATGTGTGGGCAGAACTGAAAAAGCGTGTATGAGCAAGGAGGCCTACAAACCTGACTCAGTTACACCAGCTCTGTCAGGAGGAATGGGCTAAAATTCACCCAACTTATTGTGGGAAGCTTGTGGAAGGCTACCCGAAATGTTTGACCCAAGTTAAAGAATTTAAAGGCAATCCTACCAAATACTAATTGAGTGTGTGTAAACGTCTGACCCACTGGGAATGTGATGAAAGAAATAAAAGCTGAAATGAATCATTCTCTCTACTATTATTTACAACTACGCCAGGTCGCAGATGTAAATGAGAACTTGTTCTCAACTAGCCTACCTGGTTAAATAAAGGTGAAATAAAAAAATGTAAAATCACATTTTAAAATGAAGTGGTAATCCTAACTGACCTAAAACAGGGATTTTTTCCTAGGATTAAATGGCAGGAATTGTGAAAAGCTGAGTTGAAATGTATTTGGCTAAGGTGTATATGAACTTCCGACTTCAACTGTATATACACTCACCGGACAGTTTATTAGGTACACCATCCCATTCACGAAAATTGATCGTGTGGCCGTGGCTTGCTATATAAAGCAGGTAGACAGGCATTGAGGCATTCAGTTACTGTTCGATTGAAAGTTAGAATAAGCAACATGAGTGACCTAAGTCACTTTTAGCGTGGTAAGACTGTCGGTGCCAGGTGCCAGATCCAGTATCTCAGAAACAGCCGTCCTCCTTGGCTTTTCATGCACAACAGTGTCTAGAGTTTTCAGAGAATGGTGCAACAAACAAAAAACATCCAGTCAGTGGCAAGCCTTTGAGCGAAAACAGCTTGTGATGAGAGAGGTTGAAAGGAGAATGGCAATAAATTGTGCAAGCTAACAGGCAAGCCACAAACAGACAAATAATGGCACAGTACAACAGTGGTGTGCAGACCGGCATCTCGAAACGCACAACTAGTCGATCCTTATCATGGATTAGTTATTGCAGCAGACAACCACACCAGGTTCCACTCCTATCAGCTAACAAGACAATTAAGGAATGGAAAAACATTGCCTGGTCCAATCAAATCAAATGTATTTATAAAGCCCTTCTTACATCAGCTGATATCTCATAGTGCTGTACAGAAACCCAGCCTAAAACCCCAAACAGCAAGCAATGCAGGTGTAGAAGCACAGTGGTTAGGAAAAACTCCCTAGAATGGCCAGAACCTAGGAAGAAACCTAGAGATGAACTAGGCTATGAGGGGTGGCCAGTCCTCTTCTGGCTGTTCTGGGTGGAGATTATAACAGAACATTGCCAAGATGTTCAAATGTTCATAGATGACCAACAGGGTCAAATAATAATAATCACAGTGGTTGTCGAGGGTGCAACAGGTCAGCACCTCAGGAGTATAATGTCAGTTGGCTTTTCATAGCCAATCATTCAGAGTATCTCTACCGCTCCTGCTGTCTCTAGAGAGTTGAAAACAGCAGGTCTGGGATAGGTAGCACGTCCGGTGCAGGGGTGCGGGTTCCATAGCCGCAGGCAGAACAGTTAAAACTGGAGCAGCAGCACAGCCAGGTGGACTGGGGACAGCAAGGAGTCATCATGCTAGGTAGTCCTGAGGCATGGTCCTAGGGCTCAGGTCCTCCGAGAGAGAGAAAGAAATAAAGAATTAGAGAGAGCATACTTAAATTCACACAGGACACCGGATAAGACAGGAGAAATACTCCAGATATAACAGACTGACCCTAGCCCCCCGACTCATAAACTATTGCAGCATAAATACTGGAGGCTGAGACAGGAGGGGTCGGGAGACACTGTGGCCCCATCTGACGATACCCCCCGGACAGGGCCAAACAGTTAGGATATAACCCCACCCACTTTGCCAAAGCACAGCCCCACACCACTAGAGGGATATCTTCAACCACCAACTTACCATCCTGAGACAAGGTCCAGTATAGCCCACAAAGATCTACGCCACGGCACAACTCAAGGGGGGGCGCCAACCCAGACAGGAAGATAAATGAATCCCGGTACCTGTTGCGTCATGCTGATGGCAGAGTCAAGATTTGGCGTAAGCGCCATGAGTCCATGGACCCATCCTGCCTGGTGTCAACGGTACAGTATGGTGGTTGTGGTGTACCACTGTCCAATCTGCAGCAGCTGTGTGGTGTCATCGCGTCAGCATGAACCCACATCCTTGTGGAACGTTTCTGACTTGTAGAATTCATGCCCTGAAAAATTCAGGCTGTTCTGGAAGCATAGGGGGTCCGACCCGGTAATAGATGGTGTGCCTAATAAACTGTCCGGTGAAGTGTATATTAGTCATCATCATTGTAGGAGGCATGGTAATGAGGTGCAGTGTGTTTTCTCTGACATTTGAAGGGGCTCTGTTTTCTATGCTGCCATTAGTCTTTCAGACAGAGGAGGGCACTGTCATACTAGTACTGCTGCACTCTATATGGTTTCTTGCTGAAATCCATCACACTATATATTAAGTTGCTCTTTTAAATGTGTAGCAATCATATAATGAATTATAATGTATATATTTTATGACAGATGGAAAATATTTGAATGGCATTATTCTTTTTATGAATAAACCCAATATTTGTATGAATATTTTCAAAAATGTTCCACTCGAATTTCTGGGGACCCCATCCCACCCCAAATGTAATGACGGAACCTTAAAATCAGTTTAAAAAAAATGTCAACAAATAACTTTTCATGAATTACATTTTTGTCTCTTATCAAATTAAATTAAACCAGTAAATACATTTACATAATAAAATTTAAATGTTCAAATGATCTTTTACTGACCCATACAATAATCTGTACTCGTCATTTTTTGTTCCTAAAAAGGAAAATAAAAATGTTGGCGACCGCACTGCAGTTCCGGTCACGACGCTGACTAATTCCAGTCTCTTTATCTAGTGTTCTGCTCTCTTCAAGGCCACAAACAGTAAAACATGCTGGATAGAATGGTGCCGGAGGAGATGGCTGTTGTTTTACGGGCTCCTAACCAATTGTGCTATTGTGTATGTTTAAAAAATATATTTTGTGCATAATGGTTCTGCCACCATCTCTTATAACCAAAAAGATTTTCTGGATATCAGGACAGCGATTACTCGCCTCGTACTGGACAAAGATTTTTTCTTTAACGAGTTGGAAGCTAAGGATTTACTTCAGACACTGGACAAGGCCCAAATCCCCTCATTCACATGAAGAAGAGACGGAGATAATGGGGACGTAGGTCGGGGTGCCTTGAAAGGATCCGACGGCAAGTGAGTAATCTGCCTCTACCATCAATCCTATTAGCCAACGTGCAATCATTAGAATAAACTGAATGAGCTCCGATCAAGACTATCCTACCAACGGAACATTAACCTCTCTAGGGGGTGTGGGACGGTAGCGCCCCACCTGGCCAACATCCAGTAAAATTGCAGAGTGCCAAATTCAAAAACAGAAATACTCATTATAAAAATTCATAAAACATACAAGTGTTATACATCGGTTTAAAGATGAACTTCTTGTTAATCCAACTCCGATGTTAGATTTCAAAAATGCTTTACGACGAAAGCATACCATGCGATTATCTGAGAACATAGCCCAGCAGACAAATCATATCAAACAGTTACCAGCCAAGTGGAGGAGTTACCAGCCAAGTCAGAAATAGAGATACAATTAATCACTTACCTTTGATTATCTTCATATGGTTGCACTCAGAAGACATGGATTTATTCAATAAATGTTCGTTTTGCTCGATAAAGTCCCTCTTTATATCCACAAACCTCCGTTTTGTTTGCGCGTTTTCTTCAGTAAACTACAGGCTCAAAGGCAGTCACAACAGGCAGATGAAAAATCCAAAAAGTATCCGTAAAGTTCATAGAAACATGTCAAACGATGTTTATAATCAATCCTCAGGTAGTTTTTAGTCATAATAATCAATAATATTTCAACCGGACAAAAGCTTCGACCATTATAAAAGGAAAACAAAAAAGGCGCACTCAGTCGCGTACATGAAAAACCTCTGGGACACTGCAGTGTCCACTCATTCAGACTGCTCTTACTTACCCTTGTGAAGTTTTAAAAACTGTAATATCTCATGTTTCACTGAGTCGTGGCTGAACAACGATATGGATAACATACAGCTGGCTGGGTTTTCTATCCATCTGCAAGATAGAACAGCTGCCTCCGGTAAGACAAGGGGTGGCGGTCTGTGTCTATTTGTAAATAATAACTGGTGCACAAAATCTAATACTAAGGAAGTCTCTAGGTTTTGCTCGCTTGAGGTAGTGTATCACATGATAAGCTGTAGACCACACTATTTACCAAGAGAGCCTATATTTTTCATAGCTGTCCATTTACCACCATAAACCGATGCTGGCACTAAGAACACACTTAATGAGCTGTATAAGGCCATAAGCGAACAAGAAAATTATCATCCAGAAGCGGCACTCCTAGTGGCCGGGAACTTTAATGCAGGGAACCTTAAATCCATTTTACCTAATTTCTACCAGCATGTTACATGTGCAACCAGAGGGAAAAAACTCTAGACTACCTTTACTCCACACAAAGTCGCGTACAAAAATCTCTCTCGGCCTCCATTTGGCAAATTTGACCATAACTCTATCCTCCTGATTCCGGCTTACAAGCGAAACTAAAGCAGGAAGTACCAGTGACTCGCTCATTACGGAAGTGGTCAGAATATGCAGATGCTAAGCTTTAGGACTGTTTTGCTAAAACAGACTGGAATATGTTATTGGATTCTCCCGATGGCATTGAGCAGTACACCACATCAGTCACTGGCTTCATCAATAAGTGCATCGATGACGTCGTCCATACAGTGACTGTACGTACATACTCCAACCAGAAGCCATGGATTACAGGCAACATCTGCACTGAGCTAAAGGGTAGAGCTGCCGCTTTTAAGGAGTGGGACTGTAACCTGGACAGAAATCATGCTATGCCCTCTGACGAACCATCAAACAGGCAAAGCGTCAATATAGGACTAATATTTAATCGTACTACACCGGCTCTGACGCTTGTCAGATGTGGCAGGGCTTGCAAACTGTTACGGGCCACAGAAGAAAGCACAGCCACTGCCCAGTGACACAAGCCTATCAGACAAGCTAAATTACTTCCAAGCTCGCTTCGAGAAAAGCAACACTGAAGCATGCATGAGAGCACCAGGTGTTCTGGGATGACTGTGTGATCAAGCTCTCTGTAGCCGAGGTGTGCAAGCCGTTTTAACAGATCAACATTCAAACAGATACCAGGACGTGTACTCCGAGCATGCGCTGACCAACTGGCAAGTGTCTTCACTGACATTTTCAACCTGTCCCTGACCGAGTCTGTAATATAAACATGTTTCAAGCAGACCACCATAGTCCCTGTGCCCAAGAACACAAAGGTAACCTACCTAAATGACTACCGACCCGTAGCACTAAAGTCTGTAGCCATGAAGTGCTTTGAAAGGCTGGTCATGCCTCACATCAACACCATTATCCCAGAAACCCTAGACCCACTCCAATTTGCATACCGCCCCAACAGATCCACAGATGACGCAATCTCTATTGCACTCCACACGGCCCTTTCCCACCTGGACAAAAGGAACACCTATGTGAGAATGTTATTCTTTGACTACAGCTCAGTGTTCAACACCATAGTGCCCTAAAAGCTCATCACTCAGCTAAGGTCCCTGGGACTGAACACCTCCCTCTGCAACTGGATCCTGGACTTCCTGACGGGCTGCCCCCCAGGCGGTAAGGGGAGGTAACAAAACATCTGCCACGCTGATCCTCAACACCGGGGCCCCTCAGGGGTGTGTGCTCAGTCCCCTCCTGTACTCCCTGTTCACCTATGACTGCATGGCCAAGCACGACTCCAACACCATCATTAAGTTTGCCGATGACACAACAGTGGTTGGCCTGATCACTGACAATGATGAGACAGCCTATAGGGAGGAGGTCAGAGACCTGGCAGTGAGATGACCGTGGACTACAGGAAAAGGTGGGGCGAGCACGCCCCCATTCTCATCAATGGGGCTGTAGTGGAGCAGGTTGAGCGCATCAAGTTCCTTGGTGTCCACATCACCAACGAACTGTCATGGTCCAAACACACAGAGACAGCCGTGAAGAGGGCACGACAACGCCTTTTCCTCCTCAGGAGACTGAAAAGATATGGCATGGGTCCTCAGATCCTCAAAAAGTTTTACATCTGCACCATTGAGAGCAATGGTTGCATCACCGCCTGGTATTGCAACTGCTCGGCCTCCAACCGCAAGGCACTAGAAGGACCTCAGTCACTGTCCTGCACTGTATTACAGCATGTTTATGGCTTAGCTGTGTGTTTAAGCTTATACTAATACTATGTGTGGAACTTTGTTGTACTGTTGCGCTGTGAGATGAGAGCTCCCTATGGGCAGATTAGTTGTGTTAGATAGGTGGGTATGATTACACCAGGATGTACACTGTAAAAAAAAAATCCTGTTGTTTTTACGGGAATTTACTGGCAGCTAGTTACCTGTAAGCTACAGTTTAAAAAAAGTATAGGATGTTACCATAAATTCCAAATAAACTTTGGTTTAACAGTACATTACTGTCAAGAAGTGATTCTGGAACTCTTGGAGGAAGGAGACACCATTCTTCCACGAGAAATTACATAATTTGGTGTTTTGCTGATGGTGGTGGAAAACGCTCTCTCAGGGGCCGCTCCAAAATCTCCCATAAGTATTCAATTGGGTTGAGATTTGGTAACTGAGAGATACACATGCACGCACGACCCTTCTTTTAAAGTCACTGAGATCTCTTCTTCTAGCCATGTTAGCCAAAATAATGAGCAACTGGGCCTTTTTATACATGACCCTAAGCATGAAGGGATGTTAAATGCTTAATTAACTCAGGAACGACACCTGTGTGGAAGCACCTGCTTTGAATATACAGTACTTTATATCAAATCAAATCAAATTTATCCCTCATTTACTCAAGTGTTTCCTTTATTTTGGCAGTTAGTTGGATGGTAGTGAACTTTTTTAGTGGTGTAATGGGAAATTGAGTAGGTCCATGTGACAGGCTAGATGGTTGACATAACACCAGTGACAAATGTATTACTAAGAACAGTTTGACCTTTTATTGTTAACTTACAGTAATAGTCATCTTTACCATCATCAAATGACTATCAGTACAAGAATCACAGTACCGTGTAAAATGTCTAAAAACATCACAACAAGACTCTCATTGTTTAATTTTCATAACCTATAAATCTGAGCCATTCTGTGTGTCTGTAGCCCTTGAGGTAATTTACCTTTGATGCATGTTTCCTTTGTTTTTACAAGAGAGGGCACCCTGTGGTCTTAACGTATATTGACAAGCTTCCTACCACTAGATAAGCAGATATCTAAAAACACCAAAACACTCTTCAGCTTTCAATACCGCAAGGACAGGAGCTAGAAGCCAACCGAAATATCTCAACAAATATTAGCCTATGAGTCTCCTGAAATTATTATACATTATTAAACCAGACCTGCCCATGTGCACTGAGTATACAAAACATTAAGAACACCTGCTATTTCCATGACATCGACTGACCAGGTGAATCCAGATGAAAGTTATGATCCCTTATTGATGTACACTACCGTTCAAAAGTTTGGGGTCACTTAGAAATGACCTTATTTTCCATGAAAACATACATGAAATTAGTTGCAAAATGAATAGGAAATGTAGTCAAAACGTTGACAAGGTTATAAATAACGATTTTTATTGTGATTTTTATTTATTTTTAATTGTGTCCTTTAAACTTTGCTTTCATCAAATAATCTTCCATTTGCAGCATTTACAGCCTTGCAGACCTTTGGCATTCTAGTTGTCAATTTGGTGAGGTAATGTCACATTCTGACCTTTATTTCCTTTGTTTTGTCATTATTTAGTATGGTCAGGGCGTGAATTGGGGTGGGCAGTCTATGTTTGTTTTTCTATGATTTTGGGATTTCTATGTTTCGGCCTAGTATGGTTCTCAATCAGAGGCAGGTGTCATTAGTTGTCTCTGATTGAGAATCATACTTAGGTAGCCTGGGTTTCACTGTTTGTTTGTGGGTGATTGTCTATGTTAGTTGCTTGTGTCAGCACAGTTCTTATGATAGCGTCACGGTCGTTTATTGTTTTTGTACAGTTTACTTCGTGTTTTTCGTCATCTATTAAATTATACATTCACACCACGCTGCGCTTTGGTCCGCTTCTTACGACGATCGTGACAGGTAATCTGAAGAGATTTCACCCCATGCTTCCTGAAGCAACTCCCACAAATTGGATTGGCTTGATGGGCACTTCTTAAGTACCATACGGTCAAGCTGCTCCCACAACAGCTCAATTGGGTTGAGATCCGGTGACTGTGCTGGCCACTCCATTATAGACAGAATACCAGCTGACTGCTTCTTCCCTAAATAGTTATTGCATAGTTTGAAGCTGTGCTTTGGGTCATTGTCCTGTTGTAGGAGGAAATTGGCTCCAATTAAGCGCCGTCCACAGGGTATGGCATGGCGTTGCAAAATGGAGTGATAGCCTTCCTTCTTCAAGATCACCTTTAACCCTGTACAAATCTCCCACTTTACCACCACCAAAGCACCCCCAGACCATCACATTGCCTCCACCATGACAGATGGCGTCAAGCACTCCTCCAGCATCTTTTCATTTTTTTCTGCATCTCACGAATGTTCTTCTTTGTGATCCGAACACCTCAAACTTAGATTTGTCTGTCCATAACACTTTTTTCCAAAATTCCTCTGTCCAGTGTATGTTTTATTATTGTTTCACCTGTGGATTTGCCCTTTAAACAGCTACATATTATGAAGATACCAAAGTGTCACCAACAAAAAGGTCAGCAATAGGCCTACAGCAAATGTAACATATAGCATTCATTTTTCACATGTAAATAGCACTTTTCGGTAGTGCTCAAACCATGCCATTCAATGAGCGCAGTATTTATTTTTCCAACTTGAATCAATGAGCCCAATCTGTCCTCCATGACAACAAAATCATAAACAACAGAGTAGGGCTGGCTAAGAAGTCCTTAGTTTTGGGGTCACGCTCAGGTAAAACAATTTGGCTAATCTATACTTCCATATTTCCATAAGTCCTATTCTTGAAGATGAAGGGGTATAACATTTATTGGAATGACTGGAATTCTGATATATATTTACATTAAATCAATGTCTAATTGAATCGTATTATTATATGTAGTAGAAAGCGATGGGTTAGAAGAAGCCTACTTAACCGACCCATAAAGTAACATTTAACATCAATATGGCCAGCTATGTACAGTGAGGGAAAAAAGTATTTGATCCCCTGCCTATTTTGTATGTTTGCCCATTGACAAAGAAATGATCAGTCTATCATTTTAATGGTAGGTTTATTTGAACAGTGAGAGACAGAATAACAAAAGAATCCAGAAAAACGCATGTCAAAAATGTTATAAATTGATTTGCATTTTAATGAGGGAAATAAGTATTTGACCCCTCTGCAAAACATGATTTAGTACTTGGTGGCAAAACCACAGAGGTCAGACGTTTCTTGTAGTTGGCCATCAAGTTTGCACACATCTCAGGAGGGATTTTGTCCCACTCCTCTTTGCAGATCTTCTCCAAGCCATTAAGGTTTCGAGGCTGACGTTTGGCAACTCGAACCTTCAGCTCCCTCCACAGATTTTCTATGGGATCAAGGTCTGTAGACTGGCTAGGCCACTCCAGGACCTTAATGTGCTTTTTCTTGAGCCACTCCTGTGTTGCCTTAACCATGTGTTTTGGGTCATTGTCATGCTGGAATACCGATCCACGACCCATTTTCAATGCCCTGGCTGAGGGAAGGAGGTTCTCACCCAAGATTTGACGGTACATGGCCCCGTCCATCGTCCCTTTGATGCGGTGAAGTTGTCCTGTCCCCTTAGCAGAAAAACACCCCCAAAGCATAATGTTTCCACCTCCATGTTTGACAGTGGGGATGGTGTTCTTGGGATCATAGGCAGCATTCCTCCACCTCCAAACACGGCGAATTGAGTTGATGCCAAAGAGCTCCATTTTGGTCTCATCTGACCACAACACTTTCACCCAGTTGTCCTCTGAATCATTCAGATGTTCATTGGCAAACTTCAGAAGGGCATGTATATGTGCTTTCTTGACCTTGCGGGCGCTGCAGGATTTCAGTCCTTCATGGCGTAGTGTGTTACCAATAGTTTTCTTGGTGTCTATGGTCCCAGCTGCCTTGAGATCATTGACAAGATCCTCCCGTGTAGTTCTGGGCTGATTCCTCACCATTCTCATGATCATTGCAACTCCACGAGGTGAGATCTTGCATGGAGCCCCAGGCCGAGGGAGATTGACAGATCTTTTGTGTTTCTTCCATTCGCGAATAATCACACCAACTGTTGTCACCTTCTCACCAAGCTGCTTGGCGATGGTCTTGTAGCCCATTCCAGCCTTGTGTATGTCTACAATCTTGTCCCTGACATCCTTGGAGAGCTCTTTGGTCTTGGCCATGGTGGAGAGTTTGGAATCTGATTGATTGATTGCTTCTGTGGACAGGTGTCTTTTATACAGGTAACAAACTGAGATTAGGAGTACTCCCTTTAAGAGTGTGCTCCTAATCTCAGCTCGTTACCTGCATAAAAGACACCTGGGAGCCAGAAATCTTTCTGATTGAGAGGGGGTCAAATACTTATTTCCCTCATTAAAATGCAAATCAATTTAGAACATTTTTGACATGCGTTTTTCTGGATTTTATTGTTGTTATTCTGTCTCTCACTGTTCAAATAAACCTACCATTAAAATTATAGACTGATCATTGCTTTGTCAGTGTGCAAACGGGGATCAAATACTTTTTTCCCTCACTGTAAACTTTAACATTGATTTATCCTGCAATTGATGTCCTTCAATTGGTAACATACATGTTTGTCTTTTTCTAATGCCTCTCAAGGGGAAAGTAATCTAAAAGTAACTGAATGTAATCAGATTACGTTACTGAGTTTGGGTAATCCAAAAGTTACGTTACTGATTACAATTTTGGACAGGTAGCTAGTAACTGTCATTTGTGACCTGATTCAGGAAACTACGTGTATGTCGCAAGTCACGACTTCACAGGTGAGCCGTTTGGTCGTAACCTACCCAACCTTGTTAACGTTTATCCTTTTAAGCTTGGAAAAGAGACCCTTAAACCGAAGACTTGAACCACACACCTTCTCCACCGAATAGCAGGCAGGGGATGAAGAATGGTGATTGCTTTGCAACGCTTGCAGTTGGCCACTGATTCCTTCCACCACCTCATTGTTGAATTTGCGATTTCCAACTTGTTGTGTAATGTTTATGTCCAATGGCCGATGAGCACTAATACTTTTTATCTATAATTTCTCTTCATATGACAAGTATTGAAAAGGATTTGGCAGTAGCTTGTCGACGTGATTCATGATGATAACAGCTTATCTAGCTTGCTATCTGTGGCCAATGACCTTGAGCCTTCTTGGATGGGCACTTCTAATGTAAATCTATGGCAGCACCCAAAGGGGCTTGAACTTTCTAGCTCTCCCTGTAGATTTTGCTGTGACGCAGTGTCTCCGTGAGTGACAAGACTGAGCCAATGACAGCGCAACTAGAGAAGATTACCAATCCCTACACTGTATTTTCCGCATGCTGTCCCTCCACAGAAAGCACTGAGCTCGGCTGAAACACCTGCATTTTGGAGCTGCCTTACTCAACAAAGAAGAAAAGAGACCATGTTTGCATGCGACTTTATTAACTCAATATATATATATTTTTTACATTGTTTGGAAACTGATATATGACACGTATTAATGCCATTGGTTCCAGGTCACAGGTGAAGTAAGCCGGTTGATCTGTCAGCACTGCCTTCATCAACACAGAGTAAAATGGTGCCTTTGTTAGCTCCCTCCCAGTCCAAGTGATCCAATGTAACATAACATCCAACCATCCAGCCGAGTCAGCAAGGTTGTTTCTCCCTCTCCTCTCCTTTATCTCCTCCTCTTGTTTCACTATGAAAAGAAAAAATTGAATATTTTGTAGATGTCGGAACATTCCAGCAATAATGTCGCCCTAAGACTTTGGAAACAAAGGTGGCAGATAGAAGAGCAAAGTGTTATTTTATAAGTCCCATGTTTTGGATTGGAATTGTTGGACATTGTGCAATGTTAAGATGTAATATTTTCCGCTCTAAAATCCACAAACTAATATCCTGTTTTCTTTGGATGAGCTATGATGGTTACAGAGCTAGAAATGTGATGTTTTCGGCCACACGTTTTGTCACATAATCCTTATTCCACCTACTGGTGCAATAACCTATAAAATCACTTATGCACTTTATATGATTGCTACAATTATATCTAGTAAGTACATGCAATTATGCAGTACTGACCACCGTCCTTTTTGTATTTCCATGGTAAACAGAAGTAACATTTGGCAGACCCATTTACTACAGTACCTGCATTTACACACATGCTACAATGTAATTACATGCATTATTCCCTTATAATTAACTACGAATGGTTTGGCAATGTAATTTAAGGTATTGCTTAATTATGCAATTGGAGTCCCTTCAGAACCCCCTTCCTCTATCCCTCCTCCTTCTTCCTCTATTCCCCCTTTCCTGGCCCCTCTCAGGTCTGGCCAGGTCACATGACCACTTAAATATCCCTTACCAGAGACAATACTCCACTATCTCTTCCACAGTCCCTCTGGCATTTCCCTCTGTAGCTACATAGCAGCTCACAACTATTATACAACCTTTTCCACCCAGTTGAAACGTTGATATGCTTATACTTACACTGTCAAACTACCAAACAATGGGCTTATCTGGCTCTTTGATACAATCCTGTTCTTTCTCTTCACTGTTTGCATAATACAGTTGTGAGTCTAGACACACTTTGTCCATGTGCCTTCAATTGAGCACATCCAAATCCACCCACTCCTTTCAAAATGAGTAATTTGCCAGTATCCTAGGTGTTCCCAATGCTAGCTCTAAAATAGATATATCGCTCCGGTCCACACACACAACACAGCTAGTCCTAGATTAGTGGGAGAACTGGGTTAGCTCATTATTACTATAGCTCTGCCACGGCTCCAGTGTTTAGTGGTACCATTATGATTGTACCTCTGGGAAATACCTGGCCTATTTCTGTTAAAGTATAACTTCCAGGGCAAGCCAATGTGACCCTGATACATGGTTCTTTGTGGTATACATTATTATCCATCAATCCAGGTCATGGAAGAACATAGTCTATGCATCAATATTTTATTTTTATTTAACCCTTTTAAATGAGGCAAGTCAGTTAAGAACAAATTCTTATTTACAATGACGGCCTACTTGTAAAGTCCCCCCCTAACCCGGACGCTGGGCCAATTGTACGCTGCCCTATAGGACTCCCGATCACGGCTGGTTGTGATACAGCATGGGCTTAAACCCGGGTCTGTAGTGACGCCTCTAGCACTGCGAAGCAGAGCCTTAGACCACTGCGCCATTCAGGACCGCTGCTAAACTATTGGCTGTATTGCTAAAAGTACCTCTCCGCAAGAAAGAGGGCCACAGCTTCTAAAAAGAAACCTTCTAAGGGCCTGAAACTATATGTGAGGTTGTGAGGGGCTCAGAACAGTCTGACTGTTGACCTTTACCTGTGGAACATGTAGCTAAGGATTCCCCATGGAGGATGGACTGGGGGAGGGGGTGTCACTGGAAGGCAGCCCGGACCGTCCTGTCACTAAGGGGCTGAGTGGGGCGGAAGTTGTCTCCCAACATCCCATCGTTTCCCTCAGGAAGCTCAGCACCTTTTAGATGGGACCTCAGCCTCCTGAACTCCTCTATCTGGGAGAGAGGGATGAGAAAGAGAGTGATGAGATGAGGGAAATTAGGGAAATGGAGGAAGAAAGAGAGAGAAGTTACATGGAAGGGAATGAGTGGTGATAGATTAATGAAGTGTTCTGTGTAGTGATTATGGTGTGGATAAATATTAGCATTTTACTGAATGCCTGTCCTGGGCTATTTTAGACTCCTCTTTCAATGTGAGCCCTATTATGTTTTTTCTTGTTTTTTTTCTTATTTCACCTTTATTTAACCAGGTAGGCCAGTTGAAAACACCTTTATTTAACCAGGTAGGCCAGTTGAAAACACCTTTATTTAACCAGGTAGGCCAGTTGAGAACAAGTTCTCATTTGCAACTGTGACCTGGCCAAGATAAAGAAAAGCAGTGTGACACAAACAACACAGAGTTACACATGGGATAAACAAACATGCAATCAATAACACAATAGAAAAATCTATATACACTGTGTGCAAATGTAGTAATATTGGGGAGGTAAGGCAATAAATAGGCCATAGTGGCGAAATAATTACAATTTAGCATTAACACTGGAGTGATAGATGTGCAGAAGATGAGTGTGCAAGTAAAGATACTGGGGTGCAAAGGAGCAAAATAACAATATGGGGATGAGGTAGTTGGGTGGGCTATTGACAGATAGGCTGTGAACAGGTGCAATGGTCAGTAAGCTGCTCTGACAGTTGATGCTTAAAGTTAGTGAGGGATATATAAGACTCAAGCTTGAGTGATTTTTGCAATTTGTCATTGGCAGCAGAGAACTGGAAGGAAAGGTGGCCAAATGAGGAGTTGGGTTTGGGGATGACCAGTGTAATTTACCTGCTGGAGCGTGTGCTATGGGCGGGTGCTGCTATGGTGACCAGTGAGCTGAGATAAGGCGGGGCTTTACCTAGCAAAGACTTATAGATGACCTGGAGCAAGTGGGTTTGGTGACGAATATGAAGCGAGGGCCAGCCAACGAGAGCATACAAGTCGCAGTGGTGGGTAGTATATGGGGCTTTGGTGACAAAACGGATGGCACTGTGATAGACTGCATCCAATTTGCTGAGTAGAGTGTTGGAGGCTATTTTGTAAATGACATCGCCGAAGTCAAGGATCGGTAGGATAGTCAGTTTTACGAGGGTATGTTTGGCAGGATGAGTGAAGGAGGCTTTGTTGCGAAATAGGAAGCCGATTCTAGATTTAATTTTGGATTGGAGATGCTTATATTAGTCTGGAAGGAGAGTTTACAGTCTAGCCAGACACCTAGGTATTTGTAGTTGTCCACATATTCTAATTTAGAAACGTCCAGAGTAGTGACGCTAGAAGGGCGAGCGGGTGTGTGCAGCGATCGTTTGAAGAGCATGCATTTAGTTTTACTAGCATTTAAAAGCAGTTGGAGTCCACGGAAGGAGAGTTGTATGGCATTGAAGCTCGTCTGGAGGTTTGTTAACACAGTGTCCAAAGAAGGGCCAGATGTATACAGAATGGTGTCGTCTGCGTAGAGGTGTATCAGAGAATCACCAGCAGCAAGAGCAACATCATTGATGTATACAGAGAAAAGAGTCGGCCCGAAGATTGAACCCTGTGGCACCCCCATAGAGACTGCCAGAGGTCCGGAACACAGGCCGTCCGATTTGACATACTGAACTCTATCTGAGAAGTAGTTGGTGAACCAGGCTATGCAGTCATTTGAGAAACCAAGGCTGTTGAGTCTGCCGATAAGAATGTGGTGATTGACAGAGTCGAAAGCCTTGGCCAGGTCGATGAAGAAGGCTGCACAGTATTGTCTTTTATCGATGGTGCTTATGATATTGTTTAGCACCTTGAGTGTCGCTGAGGTGCACCCAGGACCAGCTCGGAAACCCGATTGCATAGCAGAGAAGGTACGGTGGGATTCGAAATGGTCGGTGATCTGTTTGTTAACTTGGCTTTCGAAGACTTTAGAAGACGGTAGGATAGATATAGGTCTGTAGCAGTTTGGGTCTAGAGTGTCTCCCCCTTTGAAGAGGGCGATGACCATGGCAGCTTTCCAATCTTTAGGGATCTCAGACGATACGAAAGAGAGGTTGAACAGGCTCGTAATAGAGATTGCAACAGTTTCGGTGGATCATTTTAGAAAGAGAGGGTCCAGATTGTCTAGCCCAGCTGATTTGTAGAGGTCCAGATTTCGCAGCTCTTTCAGAACATCAGCTATCTGTATTTGGGTGAAGGAGAAGTGGGGAGGCTTGGGCAAGTTGATGTGGGGGGTGCAGAGCTGTTGAGCGGGGTAGGGGTAGCCAGGTGGAAAGCATGGCCAGCCATAGAAAAATGCTTATTGAAATTAGCGATTATCGTAGACTTATCGGTGGTGACAGTGTTTCCCAGCTGGGAGGATGTGCTCTTATTCTCCATGGACTTTAGTGTCCCAGAACGTTTTGGAGTTTGTGCTACAGGATGCAAATTTCTGTTTGAAAAAGCTAGCCTTTGCTTTCCTAGCTGCCTGTGTATATTGGTTCCTAACTTCCCTGAAAAGTTGCATATCGCGGGGGCTATTCGATGCTAATGCAGTACACCACAGGATGTTTTTGTGCTGGTCAAGGGCAGTCAAGTCTGGAGTGAACCAAGGGATATATCTGTATTAAGTTCTACATTTTTTTAATGGGCCATGCTTTTTTATGATGGTGAGGAAAGCACTTTCAAAGAATAACCAGGCATCCTCTACTGACGGAATGAGGTCAATATCCTTCCAGGGTACCCGGGCCAGATGAATTAGAATGGCCTGCTCGCTGAAGTGTTTTTGGGAGTGTTTGACATTGATGAGGGGTGGTCGTTTGACCGCGGACTGATTACGGACGCAGGCAATGAGGCAGTGATCGCTGAGATCCTGGTTGAAGACAGCAGAGGTCTATTTGGAGGGCAGGTTGGTCAGGATGATATCTATGAGGGTGTGCGTGTTTACAGATTTAGGGTTGTACCTGGTAGGTTCCTTGATAGTTTGTGTGAGATTGAGGGCATCTAGCTTAGATTGTAGGATGGCTGGGGTGTTAAGCATATCCCAGTTTAGGTCACCAACAGTACAAACTCTGAAGATAAATTCACATATGGTGTCCAGGGCACAGCTAGGGGCAAAGGGGGGTCTATAACAAGCGGCAACAGTGAAATACTTATTTCTGGAAAGGTGGATTTTTAAAAGTAGATGCTGGAACTGTTTGGGCACAGACCTGGATAGCATGACAGAACTCTGCAGACTATCTCTGCAGTAGATTGCAACTCCACCCCCTTTGACAGTTCTATCTTGGCAGAAAATGTTGTAGTTGGGGATGTAAATTACAGAATATTTGGTGGCCTTCATAAGCCAGGATTCAGACATGGCTAGGACATCAGGGTTGGTTGAGTGTGCTATATCAGTGAATAAAACAAACTTAGGGAGGAGCCTTCTGATGTTAACATGCATGAAACCAAGGCTTTGACGATTACAGAAGTCAACAAATGAGAGCGCCTGGGGAATAGGAGTGGAACTGGGGGATACAGGGCCTGGGTTAACCTCTACATCACCAGAGGAACATAGGATGAGTTGGATAAGGGTACGGCTAAAGGCTATAAGAACTGGTCATCTAGTGCGTTGGGAACAGAGAATAAAAGGAGCAGATTTCTGGGCGTGGTAGAATAGATTCAGGGCATAATGTACAGACAATGGAATGGTAGGATGTGAGTACAGTGGAGGTAAACCTAGGTGTTGAGTGACGATGAGAGAGGTTTTGTCTCTGGAGGCACCAGTTAAGCCAGGTGAAGTCTCCGCATGTGTGTGGGGTGCGACAAAAGAGCTATCTAAGACATGTTGAGCGGGACTGCCAGCTCTACAGTGAAATAAAACAGTAAGAACTAGCCAGGACAGCAGTAGACAAGGCATATTGACATTAGAGAGAGGCATAAAGCAATCACAGGTGTTGATCAGGAGAGCTAAGACAACAAAGGGTAAATGGCGATGAATGGGCAGAGCAGGTCAGTTAGGTACATATAGGACCTGAGTTCGAGGCTGGGGCCGACAGTTAAATAAAATGAGGTACCGTGTTATTGAAACAGTCCAGGGGGCATCAGCTGTGTAGCCGAGTGATCATAGGGTCAAAAGAGCAGCAATAGGCGAGTCAGGGAGCCGTTCGGTTGTCACTACTAAGCTAAGTGAGCAAGGGACACAGCATTCAGAAAAGCCAGTGGGCTGGGGCTGGTTCTTCGGCGACATTGTAACAGAATAGCCTGTTGAGACCACATCGGGCGATCACGTCGGCAGTACACAGTGTACAAAACAGGTGAATCCAGGTCAAATCTATGATCCCTTATTGATGTCACTTGTTAAATACACTTCAATCAGTGTAGATGAAGGGGAGGACACAGGTTAAATTTTGAGACATTGATTGTTTATGTGTGTATTAAGAGGGTGAATTGGCAAGACAAAATATATAAGTGTGACAACTGCTGATGTACAAATAGATTTATAAAACACATTTGATTGCTTTGACCAGGCCATTGTGTCAGATGGCCTACTTGTAACTGTGAGATAGTGAGTGGGTAGCGGTACAGGATCCAGGTGACGTTCTCACTACATGGAGGTGTGGTCAGGGAGCCCTCATATATCCAGTAGTCTCTCAGGAGGGGGTCTGTAGGGAGCAACAAACACATACCATAACTTAATCTAATACTGTGTCACACCATACATGCAAGCAGGAATTATACACAATTAGATGAAGGACTCACCAGGAAGTAGTGTGTTGGGATTGAAGCACGGTATTATTTTGGTCTTCCCCTGTAAAGATAAGTCAAAACAAAACAAAGAATATTGGTTGTTTTGCTTCGTTTGTAATGTACTCTTCATTTAGCCATCATGTCATCTGTACTACTGGACCTCTTCCTTCACATTCTTCACATTCAACATTTATCCTGTCTAATCTTACATCTTTCACATGGTCTCAAATCAACCTGGAGCATTAATTGCATCAGGTTTCATTGAAAAATCAATAAATTAATCAATTGCTGCATGCTCCAACCGTTGCAGCTGCTGATTTGTCTGTTAACTGCCTAATTTGATGGTTAATGCTATTTAGGGTAGAGATGTCTTGGGACCTGAACTCCTACCCTTACCCTAACCCTAACCTTAACCCTAACCTTAACCTTAACCCTTACTTTAACCCTTTTAAATGTCAACTTCAATGGAGTAGGGACGTCCCAAGGAGCCCTGATAGCACGGACCCTAATTTGAATGTCTATGTTCTGTATTTCTTCCTCTATCTCTCAGTTAAGTATTGGGCTTCTACACCCTTAGGTCATATCAGTAATTTATCATAACATCTGCCCTCTCATCACCATGAAAACTCATAACCATAACATCATCGCCATAACAATATCACTTGGACAACAAAATGGACGGCAACGTCTTACCTTGTATTGTAGGTCCTGCAGCACTTCTGTTATGGCCTTCAACCCCAGATGCTCCTTCCCTATCTGAAGGAAACAACGTCAAGGGCATTGAGTCAGAAAGAGTTAAGGAAGAGGGTCCTAACACAGTGGTATTCAAACCTTTTCAGCAGGGACCCTTTTTTTCTGCCAGAATTTCTGGGGACCCCATTTGTTTTATCATTTTTTTCAAGACCCCACCCCAAATATAATGACACAATCTTAAAAATCCGTCCATTTCGATTTTTACATGAACCTCTCTAGGGTATGTAGGGACGCTAGCGTCCCACCTGGCCAACATCCAGTGAGATTGCAGAGCGCCAAATTCAAATACAGAAACACTCATTATAATAATTCAGAAAAGATACAACTATTTTACATAGGTTTAAAGATGAACTTCTTGTGAATCCAACCACGGTGTCAGATTTTTTAAATGCTTTACGGCGAAAGCATACCTTACAATTATTTGAGAACATAGCCCAGCAGACAAATCATTACAAACAGTAACCAGCCAAGTAGAAGAGTTACACAAGTCAGAAATAGAGATACAATTAATCACTTACCTCCGATGATCTTCATATTTATTCAATAAATGTTCCTTTTGTTTGATAGTGTCTATATATCCAAAAACGTCCGTTATGTTTGCGCGTTTTCTTCAGTAATCCACAGGCTCAAACGCAGTCACAACAGGGAGACAAAAAAATCAAAATAGTATCCATAAAGTTTGTAGAAACATTTCAAACGATGTTCATAATCAATCCTCAGATTGTTTTTAGCCTAAATAATCAATAATATTTCAACCAGTCAATAACGTTGTCAATATAAAAGGTAAACAAGAAAGGCACTCTCTAAGTCGCGCGCATGAAAAAGTTCTGTGACATGGCAGGGTCCACTTATTCAGACTGCTCTTACTCCCTCATTTTTCAGAATACACGCCTGAAACCATTTCTAAAGACTGTTGACATCTAATGGCATAGGAACTGCAATTTGAGTCCTAAGTCAATGGATACTGTAATGGCATTGAATAGAATACTACAACAACAACAAAAATCCTACTTCCTGAATGGAAATTAGTTCTGTTATACTCACAGACACTATTTTAACAGTTTTGGAAACTTTAGAGTTCTTTCCAAATCTACCAATTATATGCATATCCTATCTTCTGTGCCTGAGTAGAAGGCAGTTTCATTTGGGGACGCTTTTCATCCAAAATTCCAAATGCTGCCCCCAACCCTAGAGAAGTTTTAACAAATAACCTTCAATTCATTAAATTTTCATCTCTTAACAAAATTCAAATAAACCAATTACATTTTTCAAATTCTTTCACAAAAACGTCCCATACAATAATCTGTACTCTTCCTAAAAAAAATTATATATATTTTTAAATTAAATATTAATAATTTGGCGACCCCACTGCAGTTTTTGCGACACCGAGTTTGAATATCTTCTGTCCTAACCTATAAGCATTATGTTGAGACGTTAACAGGTGTTAACATGGGGCTGCTGACGTGAGTCCTGCCAGGATGTGGTGGTGGCGGGGGAAAGTCTTGGAGCTTTCAAAAAAAGTGATGGGTTCACTTAAAACAGACGGTTTTATACGTTTAGGTAAACAGTAAGCCTCAAGCCAGCTCACGTCAATCAAATGTTATTGTGGTTATTTGAATGTTGGGGGTTTTCTCAGTCCAATTGAAAAACAAGTGGATGGATATATGTTGACTTTAGTGTCAAAGCTCATATGATATAAATTACAGTACCAAGTTGGCAAGTCTCTAAAAACCATACAGACCATGAGAAGAGAGGACTCATATCCCTACAGAGTGAACCAAATCAATACCTGCACAAACAGAGCGATGATGAGAACTCCGTTCTTCTTCGCCAGGGCTTCTTCCACACTGTTGAACAGCGTTGTGTTCCAGTGGATCAGATGGAGCTGGGAGGGAAGCACACTTATTGTATTATATTTATATTGTATCATATTACAGGGAAGTTGATCACAAAAGAGATCAACCACATTTGATACTCAGAGAAAGAGACAGACAGACAGAAAGATCATAGGCAGAATGAGGCTGTAGACGACAGGGCCGAGACAGAGCAGGTGTATGGGACGTAAGTGCACTCTTCAATTTGAAATAGAGTACCAAGCACCTGTGATAGAGAAGGAAGCTTATAAAGCCAAACCACCAGTGGCATAGCTTCTTCAGGGCCTTTCAAACACTTGTTTACATCAATGGTCTCAGTGATTTGTAAATACATGAAACGTAGTAACGAGCTAATATACTGTATAATAATAATAATAACAATAATATATGCCATTTAGCAGATGCTTTATCCAATGCAATTTACAGTAATTTGTGCATACATTTTTGTGTATAGGTGGCCCCAGGAATTACAACCCTGCTCTACCTACTGAGCCATACAGGACTCCGTTACAAAAGCCATGACCTTAAATAACCTTGTTTTATGTGAAAATAACATACCAACTCCCTCTATCTGAGTACTGTGACAGTGGCCTCTAACTGAGACAAACATCCATGGTCATGGCCTTGAAGTAGACTGTGTGTGTGTGTGTGTGTTTGGCTGAGACTCATACCTCCATGGGGAAGGCCTTAAAGTTGACGGTGTGTTCTGACCCCCGCTGGTTCTCCTTGCCCCAGTGGAAGCGCACCTCATGCAGCTCATACTCGTGGTCCCTTGGCAATGGGCCACCAGTTACCACTGCAGACAGGAAACCCAGAGCGTCAAGAGCAGACACAAGAAATGAAGACCATATTAAATTAGCTGGGGGTTTTGAATGTAGGTCTGAATTCTGGTGCAACTCTGATTTCTCTAAGTGTAAGGGTATCACACGCAGCACACAGTCATTGACTCAACGCTCAGTTATTACGGTTAATGTGAGCTCATTGAAAAGGTGTTTGCAAGATCCCCAGTCTAGTGGAGTGTTCAGGTACAGTTAACCCATTCATTGTTTTGATGATACTGTGGTAATGTAATATCAACTTTCACCTGATTTGGACCTCAGAATGATGCGTGCGGTGTGTCCATCGTTGATGACCTCACAGTCCCGACACACCACGTAATTGGGCGTGAGCCCCACGTCCAGGAGAGAGGGGTCATAACGGGCCTCCCGGGAGTTCAGGTTGATCGGGGACTGGTACTCCCCATTCGCATCAGGGAACAGCAAACCCCACTCTACACCTGAAAACGCACACAACTTAGACTTAAACTCCACCAAATGCTCTCCTTAGAGTAACCTCAGTGAGGTTACAACCTCTAGCTTGCACTGAGACCTCCATACAGAGTCCTCTATGGTGTGTGGTGAAGTCACAAAGTGGTGACGGAGTATGTCTGGTGGAGTGTAAATCCAGCCTTTGAATACACAAGCAGCATAAACAAAGTATACCTGAGGACACACAAATGTGTATGCACGCACACACACACGCACACGCACACACACACACACACACTGAAGCTAAACTGGGCTAAGAGTACGCCAATCGCTGAGTGTCACTGAACTGAGCACCTGGGGAGTCTGTACCAGGAATAACCCTCACCAGAGGAACACAAGGATGTTCTAGCTCTTCTTTCTTAACACCGCTCACACTTCCTCTCTTTTTACTGGATCCTCTTCCTCTCTGTCTATACCTCACTGACAGCATCTTCCTCTTTGTCTATACCTCACTGACACCATCTTCCTCTCTGTCTATACCTCACTGACACCATCTTCCTCTCTGTCTATACCTTACTGACACCATCTTCCTCTCTGTCTATACCTCTCTGACAGCATCTTCCTCTCTGTCTATACCTCACTGACACCATCTTCCTCTCTGTCTATACCCTACTGACACCATCTTCCTCTCTGTCTCTGCCTCACTGACAGCATCTTCCTCTCTGTCTATACCGCACTGACACCATATTCCTCTTTGTCTATACCTCACTGACACCATCTTCCTCTCTGTCTATACCTCACTGACACCATCTTCCTCTCTGTCTATACCTCACTGACACCATCTTCCTCTTTGTCTATACCTCACTGACACCATCTTCCTCTCTGTCTATACCTCACTGACACCATCTTCCTCTCTGTCTATACCTCACTGACAGCATCTTCCTCTCTGTCTATACCTCACTGACACCATCTTCCTCTCTGTCTATACCCTACTGACACCATCTTCCTCTCTGTCTCTGCCTCACTGACAGCATCTTCCTCTCTGTCTATACCGCACTGACACCATCTTCCTCTTTGTCTATACCTCACTGACACCATCTTCCTCTCTGTCTATACCTCACTGACACCATCTTCCTCTCTATCTATACCTCACTGACAGCATCTTCCTCTCTGTCTATACCTCACTGACAGCATCTTCCTCTCTGTCTATACCTCACTGACAGCATCTTCCTCTCTCTCTATACCTCACGGACACCATCTTCCTCTCTGTCTATACCCTACTGACACCATCTTCCTCTCTGTCTATACCTCACTGACACCATCTTCCTTTCTGTCTATACCTCACTGACACCATCTTCCTCTCTGTCTATACCCTACTGACACCATCTTCCTCTCTGTCTCTGCCTCACTGACACCATCTTCCTCTCTGTCTATACCTCACTGACACCATCTTCCGCACTGTCTATACCTCACTGACACCATCTTCCTCTCTCTCTATACCTCACTGACACCATCTTCCTCTCTGTATATACCCTACTGACACCATCTTTCTCTCTGTCTATGCCTCACTGACAGCATCTTCCTCTCTGTCTATACCTCACTGACACCATCTTCCTCTTTATCTATACCTCACTGACACCATCTTCCTCTCTGTCTATACCTCACTGACACCATCTTCCTCTCGGTCTATACCCTACTGACACCATCTTCCTCTCTGTCTCTGCCTCACTGACACCATCTTCCTCTCTGTCTATACCTCACTGACACCATCTTCCTCTCTGTCTATAGCGCACTGACACCATCTTCCTCTCTGTCTATACCTCACTGACACCATCTTCCTCTCTGTCTATACCCTACTGACACTATCTTTCTTTCTGTCTATGCCTCACTGACACCATCTTCCTCTCTGTCTATACCTCACTGACACCATCTTCCTCTCTGTCTATACCTCACTGACACCATCTTCCTCTCTGTCTATACCTCACTGACACCATCTTCCTCTCTGTCTATACCTCACTGACACCATCTTCCTCTCTGTCTATACCTCACTGACACCATCTTCCTCTCTGTCTATACCTCACTGACACCATCTTCCTCTCTGTCTATACCTCACTGACACCATCTTCCTCTCTTTTTCACATTTCGTCATACCCCCTCCTTCAATCTTCCACAAAGAGTACAAATCTTCTCCTTCTCATTGTCACTTCTTTTCACACTTTGTAAGAGCATTCTGTTAGCTAGCGGTCTTAGGTCTCTGCTCTTTCCATAGCATGCCGTGAATTATTTCATTATTTATTTCATTATTTCATTTAATTATTATTATTATTTAGTTATTTATCACTTGGCTGTAAGTGTGAAATATTTGTTACTCGTTCCTTACAATGCAGTAAAATGTCAAACAAGTACACAAATAATAATCAAAAACTAGAACAAGAAATCACAAATGTCACAACGAATCCAGTTAACAACCCAAACAACACTATCAGTAATCCAAATACAATCTATGCATATACAAACCAAAGATATGTACTACACACTGGGCACAGACGTCAATTCAACATCTATACCACGTTGGTTCAACGTAATTTCATTGAAATGATGTGGAAACCACATTGATTCAACCAGTGTGTGCCCAGTGGGTAAGAATGACATGTACAGAGGTAGATAAATGACAGTGAGCTATGTCAAGAATCCAGTATATAAATACACCGTGTGAATAAACAGTGTAACAAAATGCAATGTAGAGTAGTAGATATATTAGAATGAGCTGAGTGAATATATGAATACACAGTGTGAAAAACAGAATAAGAAGAATGTGCAGAAACAGTGAGGCTAATTAGTTAGCGCTACAGACAAGTCCTCTCTTCTCTTTCAGTGTATGGATGACTTTATCCCCTACCAACAAGATTCTTTTTTATTTCAAGTCAACACCAATAACAACATTAGTTACTAAAAGTTTAGCTCTTGACTTTGGTTATAAAAGCTCTTTTTTTTCCCAGCTACTGGAAACCTTGACAATTACCCTCCAAGAGCCCAGAGGCATTTTGAGACAATGCACACAATGGTGCCCTGGACAACAGCACTTAAAAGCCCAGAACCATAAAAGCATGGTAGCTAGACCACTACTCTCTTAGAATACTTAATCATGGGTGTGACTCCAGAATCTCAAGTTCAGCTCTATACATAATTTGCATGATCAAGTTACCCCAATAAGAAGTGCATTGATCAAAATACCCTACCTTCTTTGGGTTCTTTACCTACTGTATGTTAGAGAGAGAGAGAGAGAGAGAGAGAGAGAGAGAGAGAGAGAGAGAGAGAGAGAGAGAATAGAGAATGAAAGAGGGGGAGAGAGAGAATAGAGAACGAGAGAGAGGGAGAGAGAAGAGATGGCAATTTTTTTCTGTTTATATCTGAGAAGAAAGAATTTCCATATCAATGCATGCATTGTTAAGTGCCTAAATGGTAAAGAAAGTTATGTTTTGTGAGAGAAAAGGAAACAAGTGTTCGGTACACAAGTGTTTACTAAAAACCTCCAAAGCCCTTACCTTCCTGATATCCCCAGTCCAGATCATCCTTCCCAGGATAGTAGTCAGACTCCTCAGTCATGCTGTCTGCCATGGCAGTATGGAACAAGACTTTTTACTGAACACACCTGCTTTGATTTGATGTCAAAGTCTTTGGCTTTTGATTTGATCCGTTTTCTTTCTTCCTGCTCAGTCCATCTAATTGGAGAGAGTGAAAGTCTCTCTCTCTCGGCTGCAGTGTAGACTCTCCCGTCAGCAGACACTCTAGGTAAGTTTCAAAACTCTCTTTCAGCACTAGCAGCCCACAGAGTCCCCGCCCCACACAGACAGAGATTGGATTGGATTGGATGAGTCAAGTCCCTGTTAAAGTGGAGCACCTTTTAAACAGCTCAGCAATTCACTGTGGTGTAAGGAAAGGAAGATCTGTGTGTGTGTGTGTGTCTGGTGGGGTAAGTGTGACACACACACTTACCCCACCAGACATGTCAACAAGAGTCATTTCATAGTCCGCAAATCCAGAACAAATTCAAAAAAGTGTACAGTGTTATATAGAGCCATTATTGCATTACAATCCCTTCCATCTCAAATGGCTGTTTTTTGAAACCTGGTTTAAAAAACAGATAAAGCAACACCTCACGGCACAACGCCTCTCCCCTATTTGACCTGGGTATGTAGGCTGTGTGCCATTTTTAAATGTATGTAGTTCTGTCCTTATGTATGTAGTTATTGTATGTAGTTCTGTCCTTATGTATGTAGTTATTGTATGTAGTTCTGTCCTTATGTATGTAGTTATTGTATGTAGTTCTGTCCTTATGTATGTAGTTATTGTATGTAGTTCTGTCCTTATGTATGTAGTTATTGTATGTAGTTCTGTCCTTATGTATGTAGTTATTGTATGTAGTTATTCTGGTCTATTAATGTTCTGTATTATGTCATGTTCTGTATGGACCCCAGGAATAGTAGCTGCAGCTTTCGCAACAGCTAATGGGAATCAATACCAACAACAACAAAAAGAGAGGGAGAGGGAGACGAGGAAGAGAAGTGGAGCGCTTTTCAGAGGGGTTACTGTTAGGAATAGATATTATGATCCTGTTGTTTTTGAGGTGAAGAAATTGACAGTCAGCATTTCAATATTAGAATGTGATCCGTTTGTCCAGATTTGTGTTTCCTCAGAGATTTCCGGAAAAAAAATGTCTATCTATTTGTGCAAAGAGAACAGATTAACACTATTCTTGAAAAATAGAAGGTTATGTAAAATTGGTGTCACATATTACACGTGCACATTCCTGTGGAAGTCCTTTACTGGCTAGGCTTTTTGTTGACTAACTCAGCACTTAGTGGCCTTGTTGCCTTGTGTCTGTCTTGAGATTGGAAGGTTGGGAGTTTGATCCAAGTCATACCAAAGACAAAAACTGGTACCCAGTGCGTCTCTGCTTGGCCCTCAGCATTAAGGAGAGAGATTGGGGGTAAGACTAGTGTCCTGTTGAGGTTGTGTACATCAACCTGTCTCATGCTACAGAAATACGACTCCAGCTCCTATGAGACATTCCTGCTCGCACAAGGCTTGTGCAAGGCTCCTTACTTACAGCACAAAGTAACCCAATCATTTCATTGTCAATAGATGCAAACATAGAGGATTAGCTTATAGAGTAGAACTGACCAGTACTGTTCTGGCAAGATATGATATATCCCACTGTGTCATATGCCTGTCCCAAAGTATAGAATTTGTCAAAGGGAATAAGATTGATTAATCGCTTAATATTCTGTACTAGGAAACCACCTTGACCCTCATTTCCTAAATGGAATAGATTGCACATCCCACTCTCTGTCAGAATCTTCATAATGAGGTCATTTAGATCCCAAAGGAACAGATATGAGGTTAAAACAATTTGTTTTTAAATAGCATGACTTTAGCCTGATAATCCTCTTCGGACGCGAATCAATTCTGGATATATTTTGGAAACTGGTCTACTTTTCTTTCTTTTCTAATCTTGACTTCTTCATATACTGTAGTTTTATGTTAATTTTCTCATATTCTTTGTTGATTCATTTTGATAACAACCTTGTATACACTGAGTATACCAAACATTAGGAACATCTTCCTAATATTGAGTGTCTTTGTGAGACGCAGAGTAGGTGAACGGATGATCTCTGCATGTGTGGTTCCTGCATGTGATGGTGTGGGGGTGCTTTGCTGGTGATACTGTTAGGAATTTATTTAGAATTCAAGGCACACTTAACCAGCATGTCTACCACAGCATTCCGCAGGAATACGCCATCCCATCTGGTTTGCACTTTGTGGGACTATCATTTGTTTTTCAACAGGACAATGACTCAACACACCTCCAGGCTGTGTTATGCCTATTTGACCAAGTGCTGTATCAGATGATAGAGTGCTGTATCAGATGACCTGGCCTCCACAATCACCTGACCTCAACCCAATTGAGATGGTTTGGGATGAGTTGGACCGCAGAGTGAAGGAAAAGCAGCGAACAAGTGCTCAGCATATGTGGGTACTCCTTCAATACGGTTGGAAAAGCATTCCAGGTGACTACCTCATGATCTGGTTGAGAGAATGCCAAGAGTGTGTAAAGCTGTCATCATGGAAAAGGGTGGCTACTTTGAAATATCTCAAATCTCAAATATATTTTGATTTGCTTAACACTTTTTGGGTTACTACATTATTCCATACGTGTTATTTCATAGTTTTGATGTCTTCTTCACTATGATTCTACAATGCAGAAAATAGTAAAAAATTAAGAAAAGCCCCTTGAACGAGTAGATCTGTCCAAACTTTCGACTGGTACTGCATATATATTCACTAAATCTATTAGTGTTATAATATAGTATTATTAAATGTATTCTGTCAGATTTGTATAATGCTGTAGGCATTTCTTATAACAAATAGTTTCTCCAGCCATCAGAGTATGCCAGATCCGACTCTCAACTCCTGTCCAAGGCACCTTTTTCAATTTTGATCTAAAGTCAATAACACCACCGCTCTCTGGTGGACAATTTAGGATATTGCAGGACACTTACTGTACATTTAAAAAAAAGGTAGGGGCGTGGATCAGAAAACCAGTCAGTATCTGGTGTGACCACCATTTGCCTCATGCAGCACGACACATCTCCTTTGCATAGAGTTGATCAGGCTGTTGATTGTGGCCTGTGGAATGTTGTCCCACTCCTCTTCAATGGCTGTGCGAAGTTGCTGGATATTGGCCGGGAACTGGAACACGCTGTCATACATGTTTACCCAGAGCGTCCCAAACACTCTCAATGGGTGACATATCTGGTGAGTATGCAGGGCATTGAAGAACTAGACCATTTTCAGCTACCAGGAATTGTGTACAGATCCTTGCGACATGGGGTCGTGCATTATCATGCTGAAACATGAGGTGATGGTGGCGGATGAACGGCACGACAATGGGCCTCAGGATCTCGTCAGCGGTATATCTGTACATTCAAATTGCCATAGATAAAATGCAATTGTGTTCGTTGTCCGTAGCTTATGCCTGGCCTATATATAACCCCACCATGGGGCACTTTGTTCACAACATTGACATCAACAAACTGCTCGCCCACAAAACGCTATACACTCTGTCTGCCATCTACCCGGTAGAGTTGAAATGCGGGTTCATCTATAAAGAGCACACTTGTCCAGCGTGCCAGTGGCCATAGAAGGTGAGCATTTGCCCACTGAAGTTGGTTATGACGCCAAACTGCAGATGAGCTTTCCTGAGACGGTTTCTGACAGTTTGTGCAGAAATTATTCGGTTGTAAAAATCCACAGTTTCATCAGCTGTCCGGGTGTCTGGTCTCAGACGATCCCGCAGGAGATGAGGCCGGATGTGGAGGTCCTGGGTTGGCATGGTTACACGTGGTCTGCAGTTGTAAGGCCGGTTGGACAAACGGCCAAATTCTTTAAAACGACGTTGGACTCGGCTTATGTGTCACGCCCTGACCTTAGAGATCCTTATTATTCTCTATGTTTGGTTAGGTCAGGGTGTGACTCGGGTGGGAAAGTGTATGTTTTCTATGTACTAGAAACCTGGTGCGGGGAGCTGCCACTGTTTAGTGGTTTTTGCCTGTCAGAACTGTTCGCTTTCACGTTTGTTATTTTGTTTGAGTGTTTTTGAATATTAAAATCACTTTCCACGCTGTGTTTTGGTCCACTCTTCATGCTACAAACGAGAGCAGTTACAGAAGATCCCACCAAAACGAACCAAGCAGCGTGACCAGGAGGACTGGACATGGGAGGACATCTGAGATGGTAAAGGATCCTGGATGTGGGAGGAGATCCAGGCCGGAATGGAGCTCCTCGCGTTTGCCATGCTAGAGTGGGCATTCAGCCAGGACGGATTGTGCCAGCTCAGCGCTCCTGGTCTCCGGTGAGTCTACTCGTTTCAGGATATCCTGCGCCAGCTCTACACACGGTATCCCCAGTTCGCCAGCACAACCCAGTGCGGCCTGTTTCAGCTCACTGAACTTGCCGTGCTATAGGGTGTATTCAGACCTCCAGACCTCCAGTGCGCCTCCATGGCCCAGTATATCCTGCGCCGGCTCTACGCACTATTCTTCCAGTGCGCCTTCACAGCCCAGTGCGTCCTGTGCCAGCTCTCCACACTCACCGAGCTAAAGTGGGTATCCTGCCAGGACGCATTGTGGCAGCTCCCCACACCAGGCTTCTAGTACGTCTCCTCAGTCCGGTGAGACCTGTTCCGGCTCCACGTACGAAGCCTCCAGTGATGATCCATGGCCCGAAGCCTCCAGTGATGATCCATGGCACGGAGCCTGCAGTGATGATCCATGGCACGGAGCCTCCAGTGATGATCCATGGCCCGAAGCCTCCAGTGATGATCCATGGCACGGAGCCTGCAGTGATGATCCAGGGAAGGAAGCCTCCAGTGATGATCCATGGCCCGAAGCCTCCATTGATGATCCATGGCACGGAGCCTCCAGTGATGATCCATGGCACGGAGGCTGCAGTGATGATCCAGGGAAGGAAGCCTCCAGTGATGATCCATGGCCCGAAGCCTCCAGTGATGATCCATGGCACGGAGCCTCCAGTGATGATCCATGGCACGGAGCCTCCAGTGATGATCCAGAGAAGGAAGCCTCCAGCGACGGTCTCCAGTCCAGAGGCCCCGGCAACGATCCTTGCACCAGAGGCGCCACCAAAGTGGGGGGAGCCTCAAGCGGAGCGGGGTCTGCGTCCCGCACCGGAGCCTCCAATGAGAGTAGATGCCCACCCGGACCCTCCCCTCCCCACTCGGGTGGGAAAGTCTATGTTTTCCATTTCTTTGTTTTTGGCCGAGTGTTGTTCCCAATCAGAGGCAGCTGTCTATCGTTGTCTCTGATTGGGGATCATATATAAGTTGTCATTTTCCTTTTGGGTTTTGTGGGATCTTGTTTTCTGTTTGTTATTTTGTTTAAGTGTTTTTGAATATCAAAATCATGAACACTTTCCACGCTGCGTCTTGGTCCACTCTTTATTCAACAAACGAGAGCCGTTACATTATGGTAGAGAAATTAACATTTAATTATCTGGCAACAGCTCTGCAGTCATTATGCCAATTGCACATTCCCTCAAAACTTGAGACATCTATGGCATTGTGTTGTGTGACAAAACTGCCCATTTTAGAGTGGCCTTTTATTGTCCCCAGCACCTGTGTAATGATCATGCTGTTTAATCAGCTTCTTGATATACCACACCTGTCTGGTGGATGGATTATCTTGGCAAAGGAGAAATGCTTACTAACATGGATGTAAACACATTTGTGCACAAAATTTGAGAGAAATAAGCTTTTTGTGAGTATGGAATATTTCTGGTATCTTTTATTTCAACTCATGAAACATGGGACAAACACTTTACATGTTGCGTTTATATTTTAGTTCAGGTTAGTTCCCATTATTATTATAGTCTGAGTTGACGGCACCGCCATTAAGGCAATCTCCATTCAGAAGTAGTACATTTTCTTCTTCACAATTGGCTGCTCCCTCCAACAGGGTCATCAGCAGGAATCAGCCAATAAAGTTTGAAGTCCCACCCAGTTGACTACATTAAAATGATGGAAGCCCACAATGGTGCTGCCAATGCTATAATTAAGCAATAAGGCCTGAGGGGGTGTGGTACATGGCCAATATACCACGGTTAAGTTCTTTGGCACAACGCAACGTGGAGTGCCTGGACACAGCCCTTAGCCGTGGTATATTGGCCATATATCACACCCCCTCAGGCCTTATTGCTTAATTATAGCATTGGCAGCACCATTGTGGGCTTCCATCATTTTAATGTAGTCAACTGGGTGGGACTTCAAACTTTATTGGCTGATTCCTGCTGATGACCCTGTTGGAGAGGTGCCTTATTGCTATTATAAACTGGTTACCAACAGAATTAGAGCAGTAAAAATAAGTGTTTTGTCATACTCGTAGTATACGGTCTGATATACCACGCCTGTCAGTCAATCAGCATTCAGAGCTCAAACCACCCAGTTTATAACAGCCTTTTGGCCACTAGAGGCCTCTATCCTGCTCTATGCCGGGGATAGAGTATCTTCAACCTAGCTTTCTGTTCCCCCTGAAACTTCTTATTAAATCAATGTAAAAAATAATAATATTTGGGGATAGGCTAATAAAAATTTGGTTGGGAAAGACCGATTCCATTTACATTTTAGCAAGCGCTCTTATCTAGAGCATCTTACAGGAGCAATTAGGGTTAACTGTGGGTAACACTTTACTTGACATCCAGCATCATAACACGTTTTGATATGGTCATAACTATGTCATAATATATGTCATAACAGCTGACATAACTTGTCATAATATGGTCATAACACTGTCATGACATATATTTAGACCTATTGTGACATATTGCGTTACTTTATGGCTGGTTATGACGCCTAAATAAGAGGGTCCTACAAATCCTACCACACAAGGCAAAGCCTACCACACAAGGCAAAGCCTACCACACAAGGCAAAACCTACCACACAAGGCAAAACCTACCACACAAGGCAAATCCTACCACACAAGGCAAAGCCTACCACACAAGGCAAAACCTACCACACAAGGCAAAACATTCCATTAAACCATAGCGTACTTGTCAACAATATGCTTAAGTTATATAACATTTTCTAAAATTGACTATATTAAATGATTATTGTAATTGTGCACACATTGATGTCAGACATGCACCTACCCCAATGCTCTGTTGCTGATGAAATGCAGAAGCAGATTTCAGGAGCAGGACAAGACACCCTCTTTTTGACTGATGACTGACATATGTACTAGATCTATACGTGCTAGGTCTATATGGCTTATATGCAGTGGTGGAAAAAATACACAATTGTCATACTTGAGAAAAGTAAATATATCTTAAAAGTAAAAGTGACCCAGTAAAATACTACTTGAGTAAAAGTTTAAAAGCATTTGGTTTTAAATATACTTAAGTATCAAAAGTCAATGTAATTGCTAAAATATACTTAAGTATCAAAAGCTAAAGTATAAATCATTTCAAATTCCTTATATTAAGCAAACCAGGCGGCACTATTTTATTTTATTTTTTTACGGATAGCCAGGGGCACACTCAGACATAATTTACAAACAAAGCATTTGTGTTTAGTGAGTCAACCAGATCAGAGGCAATAGGGATGACCATGGATGTTTTCTTGATACTGTAAGTGCATGAATTGGACCATTTTCCTGTCCTGCTAAGCATTGAAAATGTAACGAGTACTTTTGGGTGTCAGGGAAAATGTATGGAGTAAAAAGTAGTGAAGTAAAAGTAAAAGTTGTCAAAAATACAAATAGTAAAGTACAGATAACCCCAAAAAACTATGAGGTGTCATAAAATAGTGCAATATATATGACACAACAGGTGTAAATATATGAGTCATGACAGTTTTATGAACATGACATAACGCTGGGTGTCAAGTAAAGTGTACCGTGCTTTGCTCAATGGCACATCGACAGATTTTTCACCTAGTCGGCTCGGGGATTCGAACCAGCGACCTTTCCGTTCCTGGCCTAACTCTCTTAACAATAGGCTTAACCGCTAGGCTACCTGCCGACGCATTTAAATGTTCCATCGCCAAGGGTGAAACCCATGATTATCCTTAATTATGATGTGATCATCCTGAAACCCTGGTGGGCATTTGGTTTGTAGGAGGCAGGCGTTTGATGTTATTATGTTGATTGGGTAGAGTACTTGGCATTTTGTTATTAGTTTGGTATTTGTTGCTATATACACCACAGTATAAGAAAATTATTGAATAAGATATTGGCCTATAAGACTATTGTTGGAAAAAGGTTGGAATTGGTTGTCATAATTATGACCTTTCACATTTCTTCCATATAGACAGTCAGAAAAAACTATGCAATAATGGATTACATACATATTGATTGATTACATCACAATCATAACATAGTTAGTAATAACAGTATGTGTGTCTGGTTAGTGGTTACTATCACATTGGTGAATATCACCATGATCTCGAGATTCCCTAGTTAATAAGCAGTCGTGATTATGAATCAATAATATGTCATAAAACTGAGCGATACCTGTACTGTCTCATCCTCCAGGCCCAATGCTGTGTATCAATATATTTTTGACCCAGCCAGGATGCTAGCTTCTGGCTTCATTCATTTAGAACGCTAACCATGGACACCTCTCCAATAAGTACTCAGACAACAGATTCTTGACTTTCTTTTATACCTCCCATACCTATAAGCACTGCCTTAAGTAGAAATGTTAATGCTCTTTCTCTGGAATTGCTAACAAAATGTTGACTTGACTAAGGATTCTTCACAATATGTGCAAAAACGGGGACAATATATGCCAAAAATAACAGGGGCCAATATTTTCACGGAGCAAAGCAATTACCCTTCGGATGGGTCTAATGCTTGTATAACTTTATCTAAAAGTGAGAGTGAACCCCAGAGCTGGCGTTATTCTTTTAACAATTAATAGCAGCACCCTGCCCTTCTGGGCGGTATATCATGAAAAATGAATGATTTACAATCAGGTTTTTGGTCTCTGGATATGCCACTAAAAATATTCAAATTTCCAGCTTTGTCCTCTTATCTGAATCACATTTCTCCATCAGTGAGCAAGACATCCCATCAGTCCAAAGGCGTCTGTCAAGGTAAGGCTTTTCTAAATAGGACTTAACATCTACATAATGGTGCTTTCCTAATAAGATTGGTGTTAATTGAGAAAGAAACAAAGATGGTCCAATGGGTATGAAGCCTCTCTCTTTATCTCAGTCTGTTGACCTCCTGATTTCCTCTAGGGGTGACATTTTGGTCCTGCTGAACAATGTAAAGCAGTCGATGAACCACATGCAGCTGAACAACACGAAGGGGCCGTTTGAGATGCAGAGTACCATCTCTAATGTAGTGTCAGAAGAGTCTCAAATAGAGTAGAATAAGTACACTACATGACCAAAAGTCATGGACACTTGCTCGTCGATCATCTCATTCCAAAATCATGGCCATTAATATGGAGTTGGTCCCCCATTTGATGCTATAACCGCCTCCACTCTTCATGGAAGATTTTGCACTAGATGTTGGAACATTGCTGCGGGGACTTGCTTCCATTCAGCCACAAGAGCATTAGTGAGGTCGGGCACTGATGTTGGGCAATTAGGCCTGTCTCGTAGTCGGCATTTCAATTCATCCCAAAGGTGTTCGATCAAATCAAATCAAATCAAATCCAATTTTATTTGTCACATACACATGGTTAGCAGATGTTAATGCGAGTGTAGCGAAATGCTTGTGCTTCTAGTTCCGACAATGCAGTAATAACCAACAAGTAATCTAACTAACAATTCCAAAACTACTGTCTTATACACAGTGTAAGGGGATAAAGAACATGTACATAAGGATATATGAATGAGTGATGGTACAGAGCAGCATAGGCAAGATACAGTAGATGGTATCGAGTACAGTATATACATATGAGATGAGTATGTAAACAAAGTGGCATAGTTAAAGTGGCTAGTGATACATGTATTACATAAGGATGCAGTCGATGATATAGAGTACAGTATATACGTATGCATATGAGATGAATAATGTAGGGTAAGTAACATTATATAAGGTAGCATTGTTTAAAGTGGCTAGTGATATATTTACATCATTTCCCATCAATTCCCATTATTAAAGTGGCTGGAGTTGAGTCAGTGTCAGTGTCAGTGTGTTGGCAGCAGCCACTCAATGTTAGTGGTGGCTGTTTAACAGTCTGATGGCCTTGAGATAGAAGCTGTTTTTCAGTCTCTCGGTCCCAGCTTTGATGCACCTGTACTGACCTCGCCTTCTGGATGATAGCGGGGTGAACAGGCAGTGGCTCGGGTGGTTGATGTCCTTGATTATCTTTATGGCCTTCCTGTAACATCGGGTGGTGTAGGTGTCCTGGAGGGCAGGTAGTTTGCCCCCGGTGATGCCTTGTGCAGACCTCACTACCCTCTGGAGAGCCTTATGGTTGAGGGCGGAGCAGTTGCCATACCAGGCGGTGATACAGCCTGCCAGGATGCTCTCGATTGTGCATCTGTAGAAGTTTGTGAGTGCTTTTGGTGACAAGCCGAATTTCTTCAGCCTCCTGAGGTTGAAGAGGCGCTGCTGCGCCTTCTTCACAATGCTGTCTGTGTGAGTGGACCAATTCAGTTTGTCTGTGATGTGTATGCCGAGGAACTTAAAACTTGCTACCCTCTCCACTATTGTTCCATCGATGTGGATAGGGGGGTGTTCCCTCTGCTGTTTCCTGAAGTCCACAATCATGGGGTGGAGGTCAGGGCTTTGTGCAGGCCAGTCAAGTTCTTCCACACTAATCTCGACAAACCATTTCTGAATGGACCTCGCTTTGTGCATAGGGGCATTTTCATGCTGAAACAGGAAAGGGCCTTCTCCAAACTGATGATGCCACAGAGCAAGGGGAACCACTATTTCAAGGTCTCAGAGCAAGTGACGTCACTGATTGAAACGCCACTAGCGCGCACCACCGCTAACTAGCTAGCCATTTCACATCGGCTACACTAAACACGGCTGCTAGAATCCTGACTAGAAACAAAAAATGTGATCATATTACTCCAGTGCTAGCCTCTCTACACTAGCTTCCTGTTAAGGCTAGGTCTGATTTCAAGGTTTTACTGCTAACCTACAAAGTATTACATAAGCTTGCTCCTACCTATCTTTCGAATTTGGTCCTGCCGTACATACCGTCACAAGACGCAGGCCTCCTTATTGTCCCTAGAATTTCTAAGCAAACAGCTGGAGGCAATGCTTTCTCCTATAGAGCTCCATTTTTATGGAATGTTCTGCCTATCCATTTGAGAGACGCAGACTCAGTCTCAACCTCAGTCTTTATTGAAGACTCATCTCTTCCGTAGGTCCTATGATTGAGTGTAGTCTGGCCCAGGGGAGTGAAGGTGAACGGAAAGGCACTGGAGCCACGAACGGCCCTTGCTGTATCTGCCTGGCTGGTTCCCCTCTCTCCACTGGGATTCTCCGCCTCTAACCCTATTACGGGGGCTGAGTCTCTGGCTTACTGGTGCTCTTCCATGCCGTCCCTAGAAGGGGTGCGTCACTTGAGTGGATAGAGTCACTGACGTGATCTTCCTGTCCGGGTTGGCGCTCCCTCGGCTTTGTGCAGTGGGGGAGATCTTCGTGGGCTATACTCGGCCTTGTCTTAGGGTAGTAAGTCGGTGGGTTCAAGATATCTCTCGTGGTGTGTGGGTTGTGTTTTGGCAAAGTAGGTGGGGTTACATCCTGCCTGGTTGGCCCTGACTGGGGGTATAGTTGGACGGGGCCACAGTGTCTCCCGACACCTCCTGTCTCAGCCTTCAGTATTTATGCTGCAGTAGTTTATGTTTCATATCTGGAGTATTTCTCCTGTCTTATCCGGTGTCCTGTGTGAAATTAAGTATGCTCCCTCTAACTCTCTCTCTTTTCTCTCTTCTCTCTGAGGCCTGCCTCAGGACTACCTGGCCTGATAACTTCTTGCAGTCCCCAGTCCACCTGGTTGTGCTGCTACTCCAGTTTCAACTGTTCTGCCTGTGGCTATGGAACCATGACCTGGACGTACTACCTTGTCCCGGACCTGCTCTTTTGACTCTCTCTCTCTAACGCACCTGCTGTCTCTAACTCTGAATAGTCGGCTATGAAAAGACAACTGACATTTGCTCCTGTGGTGCTGACCTGTTGCACCTTCTACAACCACTGTGATTATTATTATTTGACCCTGCTGGTCATCTATGAACATTTGAACATCTTGGCCATGTACTATTATAATCTCCACCCAGCACAGCCAGAAGAGGACTGACCACCCCTCATAGCCTGGTTCCTCTCTAGGTTTCTTCCTAGGTTGCTGCCTTTCTAGGGAGTTTTTCCTAGCCACTGTGCTTCTACATATGCATTGCTTGCTGTTTGGGGTTTTAGGCTGGGTTTCTGTATAGCACTTTGTGACATCGGCTGATGTAAGAAGGGCTTTATAAATAGATTTGATTGATTGAATGTCATTGTATGCTGTAGCGTTAAGATTCCCCTTAATTGGAACTAAGGGGCCTAGCCCGAACCATGAAAAACAGCACCAGACCATTATTCCTCCTCCACCAAACTTTACAGCTGGTACTATGTATTGGGGCAGGTAGTGTTCTCCATGTATCTACCAAACCCAGATTCGTCCGACGGACTGCCAGATGGTGAAGCATGATTCATCAATCCAGAGAACCCGTTTCCACTGCTCCAGAGTCCAATGGTGCCGACCTTTACACCACTCCAGCCGACGCTTGGCATGGCGCAAAGTGATCTTAGGCTTGCATGCGGCTGCTCAGATATGGAAACCCATTTCATGAAGCTCCCAACAAACAGTTCTTGTGCTGACATTGCTTCCAGAGGCAGTTTGGAACTCAGTAGTGAGTGTTGCAACTGAGGACAGATTATTTTTTACACGCTTCAGCACTCAACGGTCCCGTTCTGTGAGCTTGTGTGGCCTACCACTTCGCGGTTGAGCCGTTGCAGGTCCTAGACGTTTCCACTTCACAATAACAGCACTTACAGTTGACCGGGGCAGCTCTAGCAGGGCAGACATTTGATGAACTGACTAGTTCGGGGCGGCAGCGTAGCCTAGTGGTTAGAGCGTTGGACTAGTAACCGGAAGGTTGCGAGTTCAAATCCCCGAGCTGACAAGGTACAAATCTGTCGTTCTGCCCCTGAACAGGCAGTTAACCCACTGTTCCCAGGCTGTCATTGAAAATAAGAATATGTTCTTAACTGACTTGCCTGGTTAAATAAAGGTTTTAAAAAATATATATATAAAAATAAAGTTGGAAATGTGGCATCCTATGACGGTGCCACGTTGAAAGTCACTGAGCTTTTGAGTAAGGTCATTCTACTGCCAATGTTTTTCTATGGAGATTGCATGGCGGTGTGCTCGACTTTCTACACCTCTCAGCAATGGGTGTGGCTGAAATAGCTGAATCCACTCATTTGAGTTTGAGTTTGAGTTTATTTTTATTTTTACAGGGACAGTGCACATTAATCAACATTTCAGTAAAAGTGCCGGTTTTAGCCAACCGGCTAATTTTCAACCGCAGTCCCTGGGCAGGTTATTAAAAACAATTACAATATAGACAATAGCAACATAGAACAAGCAAGACATAGCATACAGACAGAGCAACATAGGGCAAGCAAGACATAGCATACAGACAGAGCAACATAGGACAAGCAAGACATAGCAACATAGGGCAAGCAAGACATAGCATACAGACAGAGCAACATAGGACAAGCAAGACGTAGCATACAGACAGAGCAGCATAAAACAAAAAGCAGCAAGACAAAATTCATAAAAGCAACAAAGTGTTTCCACACCTCACAAGCTACAGACAACAGACAACATGGAGAGCGGCAACACACAGCTAGGGACCATGTTCACAAATCTGATTGGCATTTAGCCATGTCTTCATGCATTTTGTGAAAGTGTGATATGTGGTGCAGTTATGTGTGTCTGATGGCAGTGTATTCCAGACATGGGAAGCTCTTTACTAAAGGTGCTTTTCCTTAAGGGAACTATACAGTCACCTCTCATGGCAGACCTTGTGGATCTGCTGCCATATGTCTGGGTTTTCTGTTTAACAAAAATATTGAGTGGAGGGGGAGCCAGGCCATTGAGGATCTTGAATACAAGACATGCGTCGGTGTATTGCACAAGATTTTCCCAACTCAAGAGCTCATGCTTTCTAAGGATGTGACAATGATGATGGCTATTGGGCTTCCTATCAAGCACTTTGAGAGCCTGTTTGTAGACAGACTGAATAGGTTTTAATGTTGTACAGCAAGCTTGGGCCCAACTAGTCAAGCAGTATGTTAAGTGGGGGAGTATCATAGATTTGAAGTACAGTTTTGCTACCTCTGTAGTCAAACAATTTCGTATAAATCGGAAATTAGCTAGGTTGAATTTGGTTATTTGAATTACCTTTTTCACATGCTTTTTAAAAGAGAGGTTGGAATCAAGTATGATGCCATGGTACTTAAAATCGGATACCACCTGGAGCTTCTCCCCTGACACATAGACATCTGGCTCAGTAGCATCTGTTGCCCTCTTTGTGAAGAACATGCAAACAGTTTTTTTCACATTGAGATGCAAACACGAGTCACTGAGCCACTTTGTAACCTGGACCATTACAGTAGTGAGTTCTTGTGCAGCTTGTTGTTTGCTCTTTGCATGCACATATATCACTGTATCATCTGCATACATTTGAACTTCAGACCCAGTACAGACAGAAGGCAGAATCATGACACTTACATTCTCTTGGAAATTAAACGTTTTTAAACAAATGTCCCCCTCTCCAGCATGGGAATCTACCATCTCATGTTTGTTGCCTAGGCAGGGCACTTGATACAGGGCAGGGGACAGGCCGTAAAAAGCGCATGCTGAGGTTTTATTTTAATATGAGAAGTAAAACATCACAACCTACATTATTTGTTTTAAGCCTATCTCAATAGTGTCCAGTCTTTATTTGTAGTTCTATTTATCAAATAATGAGATCATTTTTTATTTAACTAGGCAAGCCAGTTAAGAACACATTCTTTTTTACAATGACGGCCTAGGAACAGTGGGTTGACAGCCTTGTTCAGGGCAGAACGACGGATTTTTACCTTGTCAGCTCAGGGATTTTAATCTAGCAACCTTTCGGTTACTGGCCCAACGCTCTAACCACTAGGCTACCTGCCACCTCAATCATATTGAGATTAGCAAATCTCTTTTTCAGAGTAGACAAGAATAGGCCTATAGGCTATGGAACGCTGACATACTACACTACCCCAGGTTTAAACAAGAACATAGGGAGCTCTGCCTAACACTATACACAGGTTCTATCAATCCATGTTGAGCTGGCAAATGTGGAAATTAGCAAAACAACACCTTGTAACAGTTTAGGATTGGGCATCAAACTATAAATTCTTCTTCAAAAACGGAGTCAAATTTAGACCTCAAATCACCAACACCAATTCCCTATGCCCTCTCACCCGCTCCTTCCTCTGGGCCGCCGCACCCAGGTCTCATCACACCTGCTATTAATCAACCTAACATGGCCTGCACTGGATTACACAACAGCACGCAAAGAAATGGTGCCAAGGGCTTTGTCAAGGTCAACCATGTTAGAGCTATAATGGGAGAAAAAAAAGATCACAGAAATATTTTGAAATAGAAGGCTAAAACATCACAGATATCCAACAAATCATTGATTATATAGTGTCCAGTCTTGATGTTATTAGATTCTAGGACCCCAGAGCATATGCCTAAGCCAAAATACTTTGTACCTGTTTATTCATAGGTGGAGAGTTGTTGTTCTAGCCTCTCCTTGTAATGTCCATTGTCAATTCAGTTGCTGCTATTCCACTCTGTAATGGTCCATATTACCACTCCTATGTGCCTTACCTTTGGCAGAGCATAGACCTTTCAGCTCTGCATTGAACCAGGGTTTGTCTTTGCTGAATGTGACAATGTGCTGGTTGGAATGCAGTTTTCCTAACAGATACCGATGTAAGATGTGACCCTGTCAAAAATCCTGAATTGTGGTATTGTCATTTTTGAAAATATCCCAATCGTTGGATTCCAGGCTGTCCTTAAATTTCCCTATGACCTCACCGGTCCATTGCCTCACTGTTTAAAAAAAAAAATGCTTGGCGGTTGTCAGTTTCTGTCTGTAGCAGGGGATGAGTTGGATCATCACATGGTCAGAGTTCCTCAGGGGGGAGCGGGGGTAGCGTGGTATGCTCCTTTGATGGTGTTGTAACTGTGATCTAAGGTTTTCGGTTTTCTTGTGTGGCCTTTCAACAGTTGTTTGTAACTGTACAGCTCATGGCTCAGACTGGTGTTGTTAAAGTCGCCCAGAATAGTGAACAATTAATGAAATGGCCACCCGGAGTATTTACATTGACCCTCCCCTTTTTTGTTTTACACTGCTGCTACTCACTGTTTATTATCTATGCATAGTCACTCTACTCCTACCTACATGTACAAATGACCTTGGGTAACCTGTACCCCTGCACATTGACTTTGTTTTAATGTGTTACTTTTTATTACATTTTTAACAGTTTATTTAGTTGATATTTTCTTAAATCTATTTCTTCAACTGCATTGTTGGTTAAGGGCCTGTAAATAAGCATTTCACGGTAAGGTTGTATTCGGCGTATGTGACAAATAAAATGAGATTTGAGTGCAGAATCTGGGTATTTCCTTTTCTACCATGGGGATGATGGGAGGTGGTGGTGGAGGAATGATACCTGTGGAGAGGATCCCCTCCCTCTGCTCAGGTACGCTGGCAGTTTGGAGGAATGGCTGCTATTCATATGGTGGTAATGCTGTTATACTTTGGGCTGTAACAGAGTATCAGAGCAAGATGCTCCTACTGTCAGCTAGTAGTGATTGTTCTGTGTAGTGGCATGAGTGGAGTCTCCTGACTTCTCCCATTTGTCACAGATATCCAAAGTAGATATGTTGTGGACCCTGCTATGATGACCACCACCAACCAGAGGCCAAGCCGATTAGCCTGAGACCCCTGCAGTACAGAAATCACCAAACAGTGGAGGCTGGCTCAGCTGGGTCATTGGTGGCAAAACGAAAGGGGTTCATCTGCCTGATGACAAAGAAAACTCCATTAAGAACCTGTTATTTATATTCTTTATACAGACACTTCAGTGTATTCATCTATTTCTCTGTAGTCTGATTCCCATTGCTCCCTCAGATTGTCTGGGATCAGGCCATACGGAGTTGGTCGACAAAAGTGAGCCCAATGCTGAGGTATTCACTCCAAATAATCAGATACATTTAAATTAATTGATGACTGTTGAATTTCAATGTGAGAATGTCACTAATTTTGAAAATCTGTTGATGTGTTTTACAGAACAAGCTTGTTCCACTTCCTCCCCTGTTGGGGACGGATGGGTATCTGGGGAACTCTGGCAGTCTTTCCAAAGGACTGAAGGAGTGAAGCAGTTGAATATTGCTCCAATACTGTGCCAGCCAGTCATTGATCTCTCTGGTGATCTCCTGCTAACATATTTAACACTTACAGCTGGTCTATGGGGCAGCAGATACCCTACAATGATGTACCCTAATAGGACCATCACAATGCCTCAAAGCCAGGGGCCTGGCCACCTGATTGCTCCCAGGTTGGCAGGCAGGCTGTGCCATTTGATTGCTCCCAGGTTGGCAGGCAGGCTGTGCCATTTGATTGCTCCCAGGTTGGCAGGCAGGCTGTGCCATTTGATTGCTCCCAGGTTGGCAGGCAGGCTGTGCCATTTGATTGTTCCCAGGTTGGCAGGCAGGCTGTGCCATTTGATTGTTCCCAGGTTGGCAGGCAGAAACTTGCCCCATGCACTCTACCCTATTGAGGTATAACTCTGGACAGTCCTTCCTAAATGAATACATTTCAATAGCAGAGCTTTTATTTTGCAGTAATATAACATATGGCTGAAGTAGCTGTGATGTAAATAATTGTTATTCTTGTTCCACAGGTGATTTGCCCAGAATGGGTTTTCCCATATACATAAGTGGAGTTTTCAGCATTTTAAAAGAAATGGCAAATCAATTAAGAAAAATATTGAAGTAATGGGGCACTTCTGGTATCACAGGTCTGAGTGGGTTCCAGAATAGTAGCCTGATTTGTGTATCTTCATGCTCATGTACACCACAGCAGAATATGCATTGCATTGGTAATCAACTGTTAAAGAGAAAATACTTACCTCGTTGTCATTCTGCTCTCCAACAGTTCTGGTGGACATGTCATGCACCCCTTTTGAGTGTCTTTCACTGACCTGTCTTTGCCCCCAATAAAATGAATATTGACATGTCATAAGGGGTTAAATAATCTGCAAGCAACTATCAAAGAATGAAAACAAATGGATTTACAGGTGCTCCTTGGAATACATCAGATTGTGCAGGTCTAAACAGCTATGCTATATCATGTGCACATTAATTACATGTCTTGCAAATTGTTTAGTTAATCAGGTTTAGATTTGTTTTAAAGAGTCTAAGTGACATAATATAAATTAATAGCCTACTACCAGTGGCAACTGGGGTGAATAATTGCTTTAAGTTTGCGTGGCGAGGGCGGAACGTATGACGTTTTCAGCTGAAGCTTGGAGGTGTTATTTGTTCCTTCCCGTCGAAGAGCGAAAGGAGGCTAGAAAGGGGAAGATTTAACGATTACATAGACCATTTTCATACGGTTTCAATTACACAAAACAACGGCAGAGGAAGGTTGACACAGGACCCAGTGGCCATGGCATATGCATACCTTTTCAAATACATCATTATCGGAGACACAGGTAAGCACTAGTCAATAGCAGGAAATATTGCTAACGGTAGTTAGCAAGCAGATATATTTTATTTCCGCAGTGTTGGAGAGTCCAATGTGACGTGGTAAAACGGAGACGCGTGATGACTGACAGATTTCTCGCTTGCAAACGTCGTTAATAGCTTGTCATTAATGTGAAATAATCCTCCCAAAAAAATCCCACCTTACATCGCATAATGTTGTGGTCAACTAGTAGCGTGTTAATTTAGCAACACATCCAACAAGCCGACTGCCTATTGTCCTTCGGTTGTGCACTGAGGGTGGGGGTGCTAAGCTAGTTTTGCTACTTAGCCTATTAGCTAGCAAGGTAACGTTAACGTTGGCAAAGTAGCTGTTTACAGCGACATAACATAAACAACTAGTTTGACAGCTTCTCTACAACATGGGCGTCAGCACCGGCTATGTCAGTCACTTGGACAGAGTCAAGCCTACGTTTTGGGCTGTCTGTTTTTTGTTGTTGCGCGGTTGTATTGCTAGGCCACAAACACCAAGCGCCCTCCCTCGAAATGGCGTTTTACCTACTTTTTTGTACGGTTGCCTACTACGGCAGCATTCTAGTTTAGCTGTCTATGCGTTTATGCTCGTGTTGTTAAAATGTACTTTTACACGGGTGTTATGCTAATGAGGTTAAGCAGTTCACTGTCGTTTGTTTACATAGACGAGGCGGACTGAGTAGGTTTCCCAAATATTGTGGATGCTGCCAAAGCCAACCTACATTTTTGTCCAGATAATTTATTGCAGGTTGCATTAGAAGCAGGCGACGTATGTACTTGTTTATCAAAAACAGTACAACTATGTGCATCATCTTATTTGATTAGATCTGTTATACATTTATTGCTTAACCCGGATCCTTGTTGAAATAGCCTAATAGCAGCATCTCTTGCTATGCATATTACCCAGGGAAAACGAGGGATACTGAGATTACCTATCTCTCTGACTACAGATTGACAGTGTTTGATGCTGAGCAATAAACACATGTACCTGGTTGGCGTCTCAAGACCACAGGGGGAATGTTGTGATGCTAAGACTTCCATCACTTTAGTTTATTAATTGATCAATAAGGCTTGTACATTCAAAGGGTACATGCTGCCTTTTTAAAAGTACCAATTTACTGTGGTTTATTCTGTTTGAAAGTATCAGTGAAGGGAAGTGTACCCTGTTTGCAGGAAGGCCAATAACAGATTAAGCAACATGCTCCCCTCATATCTCTTGAGATGAAAGGGCAGAATTTTACTTGAACCAGACTATTTGCTTACAGGACCACATCATATTATGCTTGTTTCAAACTGAAGACATCATTTCCAACCCAAAACAGTGGTCAGCATTTGGGAGTACAAATCTGTCTGTGCATTTTTTTCGCAGGCAATACTCGTTAGTATTGTGGCTAGGAAAGAAAACACGAAGGGATTGCACATCAAGAAAAACAGGCCTAATTTGGAAACAAACATCATGTTGTCAACGAGTCACATTTATTTTCTAAACTATAGCACACAATATTTTACATACAGTAGGTTTTTAAAGGACCAAAGAGTTTGGTCTGCTTTGTTTTCATTTCTGCCATGGATTTTTTTTGCGATACTGGTATCGTCACAGCTCTAGTTGCAACACTGCAGACCTGTCATCGCCCTGGCTTCACTGGGGGCCATCATGTGACCCCCCTGCAACCTAAGCTGTTGATCATTCAGTGTTTTCACATTACCCACTCACATTCTACATGACTTTGCTGTTTAGTTATGGCTATCCCAGCTGTTCAAGCAGTTAGATATAGTCTATGCTATGTGGTTGGTAACTTGGCTAGATGAGGTGATAGTTGAGAAACCCCTATCCAAAAGGATGCATTATTTCTCAGCCTCCATACCATAAACCGTAGTTTTCACCTGAATCAAAATCCAGTTGTGCACATCTTCCTGCCCAATCAAATGCAGTATTTCAATTAGAGATGGGGGGGGGGGTGTAATTAGGCTAGTCTTTGATTTGGCACCCCTGTCTAATTTCTGTTGCTTTAAGATAATGACCTGACCACTAAAGAACCAGATGGACTATCTATTCAGTGCTAGAGGCTGATTGTCTAGCAGGTACACAGTTAAAAGGGTGACAGCTTTGTTTTGTTACATCCTTCTCATGATGTCTTCTATCACCCTGACTCCCCTGCCTAGCAACGGTGGTGGTAACCCATAGAAACACTAATGATAGCCTTCTCTGGTGTCCTAAAGGTTTCACCTGTTTGCATTATAACCATACAGTGCAGGACACATGTTTTCACAGGTCCCTCCACAATATGGCAGTGTGTTTCACTGTCACGGTTTACTTTTTATTTTATTCACACAGGCGCACGCCACACATTATATTTAGGTGTACTTTGTAATAAATGGAGTTAGCCGCCCATCATTAGGCTAATTATTGCATTCATTATGGTCAGTGCTACCTGGGAATATCTTTGTTTCATCACACCAAACAACCTCAAGAGTCATGACATTTTTGTGTTGACATTTTTGATAAAATGTCCATCCCTATCAGGAGCTTCATCATCATGTTGACAGTGCCTCAAACACAGGTCCTCCTAAAGAAACAAGCTTGAGGAGGAAATGGCTCATCTTAACCACTGATCCAGGATCGGATAACACTATCCCACCCTGGACCATTGAGGGAATAAAAAGATATCTCACCCTGAATGTGTTTTAATGCATCCTCTACCTTCTCCAGAAAAAAATGACAACCAGAATTCTACTTGTTTGACAAGCCTCTTGGCTTCAGCAGGACTGACTGAGCTTCTTTACCATTGTGTGTGTGGGTGTAGTCAGAGGGCTGTAGGGCCTGATACAGTCTGACATTTTTATCTCATTAAATTACCCTCCTTATGTAATTTTTTGTTCTCTGACACATCATATCAAAGACTGGGTCTAACTTCTTTAATGTGTGTGTGCGACCAGATGTGCTGTTGGTTTTCCAACGTGTGTGTGACTGGCTAAATGATGTTAGTTATGCAGACAGAGTGCCTATTTGTTCATGTGTGTGCCTCTGTTTAACTGTGCATGTTTGTTTTACAGGTGTGGGGAAATCATGCCTATTATTACAGTTCACAGACAAGCGGTTTCAGCCTGTGCACGACCTCACTATCGGTGAGGCTCCTCTATATTCATTATAACGTTTAACAACGACTGTGATTGAAATGTATCCTGCCTCTGCACTGCCTAGCTGCACTGGAGGGACCTCAATTAAATCATCTGTGCTCAGCTCAGATCTCCACGTCCAGGGCTTGGCATGAACCTTTTTAGCCATTTGTCTGAAAGCTCAGGTCACTTGCCCCTCCTCCCCCAAAAAAGGTATAACACCATGGGCCAAAAAGGTGACAAATTGAGTTGTATGATTTATTTTAATTTTATTTCACCTTTATTTAACCAGGTAGGCAAGTTGAGAACAAGTTCTCATTTACAATTGCGACCTGGCCAAGATAAAGCAAAGCAGTTCGACACATACAACAACAGTTACACATGGAGTAAAACAAACATACAGTCAATAATACAGTAGAAACAAGTCTATATACGATGTGAGCAAATGAGGTGAGATAAGGGAGGTAAAGGCAAAAAAGGCCATGGTGGCGAAGTAAATACAATATAGCAAGTAAAACACTGGAATGGTAGATTTGCAGTGGAAGAATGTGCAAAGTAGAAATAAAAATAATGGGGTGATGCAAGGACCCACTTCACAAAATAACATTCATTATTTTCACTGGTATTGACAATATAAGGCTGCTGGTCTCTGATCCCATGCATTATAATCTCCTGCCGTTGTGGCCTTGAGCAAGGCTCTTACCCCCCACAAAGTGAAATACTGCACTGATATGCTACTGTATAAAACACGTGATCCGTCAACCCTCCATTTGGAGAGCTGCTGGGTGTAAAGGCTTTGTTCCAATTCTGATTGGCGCAGCCTAATTGTTTCCATGTTGTGATCTCCATATCGGACAGCTTTTCTTTAGTTGCCCCGGGCAAGCGGACAAGCGTTAGTGTCACGCCCTGCCCTTGTCTTAATTTCTTAAGGATTTTCATCACTCCTCTGGTCTAACCTCTGACGATGAGGGAGATGGATTTTATTTTAGCTTGCTAGCTACTTCCAGACACAAATAACAGAACACCTCACTCTTAACACAAATCAGCTCTGCTAGGGCGAGTAAAATGTTATCAAGAAAGTTAGTGACTGCACTGTGTTACTGGCAACAATTGAATTCAGTTTTTTAAAAACTTTTATTAATCATTTAATGATTGGCTAGTGCCTGTCTGCCTCCTCTACTACACTGTGTCAACTCTAACCATTAGTCACCATAGGCTTTTAGGGTGTTTCTGTGGTGGAGGCAGGGGAGGGATTCTAGAACAGTGTTTCACAAAAAAACAGGCTAAGTTTAGGGACATCCCAAGGATCCCTTATAGTACTAACCATTCATGATTTCCATTGAATCTTGGTATTAGCGTTTTCATGCAAGTGAGTTGTAGACTGACTGTGTCCTTGTGGTGGGTGTGTCTTTCCCAGGTGTGGAGTTTGGGGCGCGGATGATCACCATAGATGGTAAACAGATCAAGCTGCAGATCTGGGACACGGTAAGATACCTGCCCTGTTTCACATTGAACAGATATGATTCTTTACCTGAACACATGATACAGTCGACTCCTGATACATGCAGCAGTGTGGGACAGTTCTCATCAGTTAAGTTGTCAACTACTGCATGCAGTTCAATCATAAAGAATGTAGTCAATGTACTGTTGAAGTGATACAGGTTCATTCTGCCAATTAAACAGTTTATACTTGGCTTATCTCAAGTGCACTAATCAGGGGTCGACTGTAATCATGATATTCTCGGAATACTCTTCGGTACATCGGTATCTTATCAGTAATAAGGAGATTTTTAAATCTTGGAGTCAAAAGGCTATAGTCTATTATTGAACATTCAACTCTTGTAATGAAGCAGCAAAAAAAAATTGTTTTTCAAACATTTACCAAAATGCATTTTACTGTTTTAAACAGTACACATAATGAGAGCGGTGCCATAATGAAAATATCTGTAGCAAAAGGGGGAATCTAATAACCACTAGGATGGGTTGCTAATATGACTAGGATTGTGACTTTGGTTTCTGGACAACAAAAGTTGATGTAAAACCAATAGAACCACAGAAAAATGCTGATTTGATGTCATGAAGTCTTTTTTCTGAAATATCTGCCTCCACTTTTCTATGGCTGGATTTCAGCTAGGCTACTTTGAAGCAAGGTAAGACATGACTCATAATAGGAAGTAAAGTAAAACGTTCAGGTTTCAAACAATCACTGCCTCAAGCTCACGTTGCAAAGTGGTGGTGACGCGCTGATAGCCTGCATACTGTTGACTATAGCCTATGCACTCGAATAACAAATGGGAGGCGCGCTTTAATTACCAGTTTAGATTGAGATAGTAGCTATTTTTAATCGTGGCTGTCAAAACAGTTTAACATGCGATTGCATTTTAGAAATGTTATATGTTGCTAAATGCCCGGGCTTACAAAAGCACATTTCAGTCCAGTACCAGTTCTTTGAGCAGCTGCTCTAGTGCTGTCTGATGGGTGATACAGCGCAGTGTTCAACACCATAGTGTCCTCCAAGCTCATCACTAAGCTAAGGACCCTGGGTCTGAAAACCTTCCTCTGCAACTGGATCCTGGACTTCCTGACAGACCGTCCCCAGGTGGTGTGGGTAGGCAACAACACAGCTGCCACGCTGGCCCTCAACATGGGCCCCTTGGGGGTGCGTGCTTAGTACCCTCCTGTACTCCCTGTTCAACCACGACTGCGTTGCCAAGCACGACTCCAACACCGTTAAGTTTGCTGATGACACAATGGGGGTAGGCCTGATCACTGACGACGATGAGACAACAGCCTCTCCCTCAATGTCAGCAAGGAGCTGATCGTGGACTACAGAAAAAGGAGGGCCGAGCACACCCCCATTCACATTGACAGGGCTTTAGTGGAGCTGGTCGAGATCTTCAAGTTCCTCTGTGTCCACATCACTTAGTATCTCTCAATGTCCACACACACACCAACACAGTCATGAAAAGGGTAGAATAATTTCTCTTCCCCCTCAGGAGCTGAAACGATTTGGTATGGACCCTCAGATACTCAGTTCTACAGCTGCACCATTTGAGAGTATCTTGACTGGCTTCATGACTGCTTGGTATGGCAATTACTGCCATCTGACCGTAAGGCGCTGCAGAGGGTAGTGAGTACGGCCCATTGGGGCCGAGCTCCCTTCCTTCCAGGACCTCTAACACAGCCTGGTATAGACAAAGGCCTTAAAGTTGTCAGACTCCAGACACCCAAGTCATAGAATATTATCTCTGCTACCGCACGGCAAGCGGTACCAATACACCAAGTCTGGAACCAACAGGACCATGAACAGCTTCTACCCCCAAGTCATAAGGCTGTTAAATAGTTAGTCCGGGTGGCTATTGGTTAACTCTTTAACTATCTGCATTGACCCTTTTAGCACTAACTTCTTTTGGACTCATCACATATGCTGCTGCTACTGTCTCTGTCCTGTTGCCTAGTCACTTTATTCCTAGCTATATGTACATACCTACCTCAATTATCTCGTACCTCTGCACATCAACTCAGGAATGGTACCCCGTGTATAAAGACATGTTATCGTTACTTATTGTTTACTTTTATTATTACGTGTTACTTTTCTATTGTCTTTTCTCTCTGCGTTGTTGAGAAGGCTCCATATGTAAAAAATTCACTGCTAGTCTGCACCTCTTGTTTATGAAGCATGTGACAAATAAATTGGAGTTTGATTTGATAGGCTATTCCGCTCCTCAAACTAGGCTCTGTATGCTGTGCGCATGTGATAAATAAGGTGCATGACGACTAACACACACCGGAATTTTTAATTACATTAAATTATACAAATTAACCTATAGACTGATAAGCATGACCAGTCAAATGTGTTTTCGGTGCCTAACCAATTAGCCGTTAACCATTTAACATCCCTAATTAGGAGTAAAGATGGAAGTGTTAATTAGGGTTTCTCAGTGTGCCCTACTGTTAATTATGTGGGATTCCCTGTGCTTTGCTAGGGCCCATTAAAAGCTGTTTACGTTTTTTGGCCTGATTTATTATTATTATTATTATTTTTTTTAATTCTAGAATTGACCCAAATTCCATATTTTTTTTCCCCATTTTGTTTTTCGAGGTTTCTTTTCATTTATCTATTTTGCTCTCTAAATCATACTTAAAATATATAGAACATCCAATTTGTATTTCTTTAAGTACACAACACTGCTTAAACCACATCATGAGACTTTTGCGGTTTAGGAAAAATGTTTTTATTTTTTGTGGTGTGCAAAACAAATTGGCACTGGATTGATAAACTATCATCATATCGATCTGCCATAGGCTACTTTTTGTAGTACATTTTTTAAAGTTAAATTTAGGATATTTTTGGGGAAGCCTTTCCATATCTACCAGAAGAAGCTAATCATTACCATCATGACTGACTGTTACATAAAGTGTAGGCATACACGCACACCACACACACACACACAGGCATTCCTGTGCTGTTGCAGGAAAATACACGGATGCCGTTTGTTCATGTCATATGATTAACTTGGGAAAATGTATTAATTTCAAGTTGAATATATTGTTGAATTCCATTTGAAAGTTTGGATTCCATGATTTCGTCCATTTTCTACTTAACCTGGATTTTATAGTGCCCTACTGACTGTGCTGAGGAAATATGAACACTACAGGATATGGTGATCTTGGTGTTAGTGTAGTATTTATATTGGCCTCTAGGGGGAGACACAGTTCTATAAATAAGAATTGAATCTCTCAGCAGTAATTCTGATGGATGGTGCAAGTCGAGGCCCTATAGGCCTTTTGGCCTTCAGACCAAGCCAGCTGCTGTGTGCTTACTAGGCCACATGGCAACACAGGTGCATTTTGGTTGATGAAAAGGTAAGGCTGGAATTCAGCAGAAATAGATGCCAAGGGGGATAAGAATGGCAACCTTTGATTGGGCACTTTGGTAATCTAGCTGCCATTTTGAGAAATGACAATTTCACTTTTATATTTTCGAAACACCACTATGAATATACCCTCTCTTAGAATGGTCTGTGGCTTAGCTTACATCCCCAGACCACTACATGTTCACCCTGTCAAGACAGAGTTCAAATCAAACACAGGGCGTGGTTACCGTCTGTATAGCTGTATCAGTGTGTGTTCCAGCGTGTGTGTGTGAGCACAGGAGGAGGAGTAGGGAGGTACTGCCTGGCCTGGGAGTGATGTAATAGCCAAAATCTGCATTTCTGGTCTTCCTGTAACCTTTGAGATCCGGCAGATGGCAGGCATAAAGGTGTCATTCATCATTTATTCACAATGGCCTCCATTAGCTCCAACGTTAGCAGCTGCCTCAGGGGGACTGTTGCCACTGACTCACTGACTCACTGACTGGGCCTTATTGAATTCAAATGTGCTGCAGTGCTGGGCTGCCTGGTTCTCACTCACCTGCTGCCAGGCTGGAATTGATGTAGAACAGCATAGAGTAGGCCAAGGTACAACGGCTGCTAGCCAGGGAACAGGGAAGCCATTTTATAAGCTGCTGACAATGGCATCTATCGACAGGTCTTATCTGCCTGCCTGCTGTTTTAACCCAACACTGAGTGTGGGGAGAGAGGTAGAATGTGGTATTGTGGGCTATAGTGGAACACAATGAGCCCCTTGTTTATGAGGACTCAGTCAGTCAGGTATGGGATGCAGAGAGAGAGGAGCCTTTTGTACACAGTGACAGGGGTTTGCCTGTGCTCTGCCTCTGCACAGGGAAAATCAGGAGGCTTGGCTCTCTGGTTGGGAATATCTATGGTGTTGGGAATGTATATGGATTAGGAGAAAGCTGCTGGAAAGCCTGGACTGGAGGAGTGTAGTAGGCACTAGGCAGGACATGCATGAGTAAAACATGGCTCGGGCCAGGAGTTTTTCAGGACATGGGCTCAGAAGAACCCCTGACCCTAGTAACACAGTACATCTGTGTTGGTATTTTGTCTAACACACCCTTGAGCACTTGAAGTAAGACTCCTTTAAGAGTAGTTGCTTTGTTCAGCTTACGACTACTACTTTGAAGTACTGCTGGCTCTTGTTTGTACCCTTTCTATGGGTTAATATGCTTCTGTGCTGAACTTTGTCTTTGCTTTAACAGAGCGTCTGTGTGTGTGTACTATGTCTGTTTGTCTTTGGCACTAATTGTGTGTGTGTGTGTGTGTGTGTGTCAGGCCGGCCAAGAGTCCTTCCGCTCCATCACCCGGTCTTACTACAGAGGGGCAGCTGGCGCCCTGCTCGTGTATGACATCACAAGGTCAGTCTGGTGGCCATTTTCTCCCCAGGTCTTATCTATGTAAACACTTTGACCACTAAGTCTACCCTAGGATTTAGGGCATGACTATTGCTCTTGACAAATGTAAAAAAAAAATATATATGTATTAGTTTGTTTAAGAGGAAAGGAAATTTTGTTTTCTTATCAAGTTTATTCAGTTTAACAATAGTTGGAGCCACTGAGATTTGTTTGTATAGTACATTTTGGATGTAATTTAATCTCCCGCCCCAGTGCCCTTATTTTGCTCATGTGGGTCAACTGTTGTTACAAAAGGGACCTACATTCACCTAATGAAGGACATGTTTATGCATTAGTTTACTAGGAAAGGAACATTTATTGTTCTTATGTTAAGTGTTGCTCAACTGTTTTTGTTTTAGAAGGGACACCTTCAACCACTTGACAACCTGGTTAGAGGACGCTCGCCAACATTCCAACTCCAACATGGTCATCATGCTCATTGGGAACAAGAGGTCAGAGTCATCTCCCTGTCACTCATGGTTACCAAACAACCTAGTCATGGTTGTCATGGCTACTAAACAGGCTATGCCTCAAAGGTCTGAAATGGCAACCTTTCTTCATTTTGTCTTATCTTAAAGCATGGGTTATGTCAAGTCTAAATGGTGGATGCTTTGTGTTCTTTGCTTTCAAATGAAGGAAAGGAAAAAGTGTTAGGAAGCCATTTTTGACAATTGAGATACACCCACCCAGGTCACAGCCCTGCTCCCTGTGTGCTCGTGTCTCCTCTAGTTAATGACATATCTCCTAACTGGAAAACGTAACAGAATGAATTAACATTTGCAATAAAACAGAGAGACACAAGACCATGCTAGCATAACAGGTCTATGGTAATGTGTGTGAAATACTGAATGTGTGTGGCGTTTTCCCCAAAGTGACCTGGAGTCCAGGAGAGAGGTGAAGAAGGAGGAGGGAGAGGCCTTCGCCAGAGAGCACGGCCTTATCTTCATGGAGACCTCCGCCAAGACCGCATCCAATGTAGAAGAGGTACCTCCTGCTCACACTAAATTGTGTGTGCATTTGTTTGTTTGAACTGACACGTTTGCCTATTAATATACCCACCTCTCAAACACTCCAACGCACACATAAACATCTGTTCTTCAGTGTGCTGGGTAGCCAGGCTCTCTGAGGATTTAAGGCAGGGGGAGACTGGTTTATATAACCCCTCCCCCTAGCAGAAACCCCTGATATGATTAATTTGTCTCATTAGTGTCTCCTGAATCCTTCCGATACCTCTCCTCTCCCTCAGTGACGTTTACATCGCCTACATTCATAGCCTCCCCTCTGCTCTCCTGTCCTAAGTGACAGCCGAATGCCAATCAGGCTCCCATGCTACTACCATATGCACTATATGGAGAGTAATGTGTTGAGGATAATGCTGGGTCCCTGGGTTATGCCCTGGGCCTCCATGGTCAGGTGGGGGAGCTCTGGCTGAGGGAAACCCATCTGTTGCTGTTAAACAATTTCATGTGTGAAGAGGCAGGGAGGTTAGAGGGGACCAGATCAGGCCAGAGCCTCCTGAGCTAAAATAAGTTGCACATTTGCTTTCAGATTCTAAAGTAGGCCTCCCTCTGTGGTAAAACGCTGAATTACAGGCAGTATTTACTATAGATGGGCACCCTGGACTAGTCTCGCTTTTGAGGTGTACTTAATGATTATATAAGGCCTACCATGCTGTACATTCTGGCTAAAACTAAGGCTCTCTTTATACGTCTGCTTGCGTTGTTTGTACAGCAGAGTGACGTAGATGTATTATCTGTGGCAACAAGCCAGAGGCTAAACTCCTGTAAATCACACTCTTGTAGAACTTATTCAGTTAACGAGAACCACGTATATGGTTTGACTTGTCCAAGGCTTGATATCTTGCAGGGGAGTTTATCAGATATTACAACGGTCACATCTAGATGTTGTGGATTTCAGCTCTGATCCTATACTAACTAGGCACTCTCTCTTTTCAGGCATTCATCAACACAGCGAAGGAGATCTACGAGAAGATCCAGGAGGGTGTCTTCGACATCAACAATGAGGTCATTTGACATAGGAGAGACACATTTGGTGTTCATTTTGTACACCACAGCTTTGACAAAGACCATCTCCTTGACATCAACTGAAATATGGACAAGTGGTCAAATGCCCTTGCTCCCTTCTTAGTGCCCTAAGCCCACGTCATAAACAGAGTGAAGAGGATAAAACCTTGACAGAGCAGACGTGGATAAATCCTATTGGGGGAAAAAAGGCCCATTTTGAAGGCCAGAAAGTCATTGTGTTAGGTTATGCTGTTACGAAGTCACACTGCACCTATATTCATATTTTTGAGGCAGCCCCTCCACATCAGCTTATTTGTAGTGGCCCACACCCCATCTCTCTCTTCTAAAGAAAGGCAAGAAGAAGCAGAGCGGGTTCCAGTCTGCAGAGCTGAGCAAAACTTCCACTGTTTTTCCCTTCTCCCCTCCCTCTCTCCTTCCTTCCCTCTCTCCACTAGCCCTGGCTGCTGGCCAGCGCATAAATTCCTCACATCCCACAAGGTTACAGCCAGCGTGAAGGAGGCGAGCCCCTGAGCAGCCATTGGGTATGCTTTCTTTGAGAGGTAGTAAAGGGTAAAATAAGGGGGAGAGGGGGTGGGGGAAAGTGAGGCCAGGGACACGGTCCAAACCGCATCAGCTGACTGACGAGGGGGGAAGCCCTGGTCAGAATTCCCGTCGCTTGCTGGCAGGCGTCGTGAGAACCCCCCCCCTTCTCCACCCTCCTCCTCTTCCCTGAACACTATAAATGTGATTTAGAATGATTGAGTTGACTTAATAGCTACTACTGCTTAAAGCCACAGCAGTACAGGCTCACATTGGAGTGATGCCTTTTAGCCACTCTGCGTTCTCTTCAGCCAATAAAGGACTGGAAAGATGAAAGTGGGGCAATGGATGAAAGTGCCACTTGTTGGTGTGTGTGGGAGAGATGCTTACAAAAGAGTGTGCATGTGACTGTGAGCCAAAGAGAATTTGTCACCATTGATATTTCTTGTTATATCCATTTCATCCACCCCAGAAAAACACAAACACTCAACTCTAAATCGTCAAACCACACCTGACCATCATCACGTTCCATTTTCCTGACTAACCGTTTGCATGTTCTGGTTTTGTCTCGGCAGGCTAACGGCATTAAGATTGGGCCCCAGCACGCTACCACCAACTCTACACTCTCCGGTAGCCAGGGGGGCCAACAGGCTGGAGGGGGATGCTGCTGAACACCCTGCCCCTCTGTCTCATACCCCCTCCCCCAACCACCCATCCTGCCCCTTGCGTTTCTTCTGGACTGGTCGGGCTCACTAACATTTTCTTAACCCCTCCCTCTACACAGCCTTGCCACAGGAGAGTCTAATTGTATACTCCATGACTGTCAGTCAAAATATACCAAGCAAAACACGTTAAAGTACCCCCGGTCCTGGGGCAAAAATGCTTGTCCTGCATTGGAGCCTGTCTGGATTGTAGAATGGTAGGGTTTACTGTTACTATTGTGGCAGGATACTTTAGGATAAGGGTCTCATATATATCTGTACATCAAACAGGCAGGATGCTTTAGGATAGGGACTCATATCTATCTGTACATCTGTGAGCCAGTTGTGGATCATGTCTTTCTTTTTGACGTTTTGACTTAAAGCTGAATTGTATCGAACACTACAAGCTTGGTCATCAATTAGTATTTGAATTGGTTTCATGTGGGAGAAAGAAAGCTTTGGGAACGTGTGGTTAACGCAGAAGTTTGAAATAAAAGAGAAAAAGAAACGTAGAGTTGTGTGGAGCAGCGGCCATGTCTGAAGTGAAGAAGCTAAAAGGAGAAAAAACAGGGCTGTTTTAATTCTGTATTTATCACTCACATTCTGTATATATATATAGAGTAATCCTTTCTTGCTTTGGTGTATGTTGACCGAGCTAGAATTCTTTGAATTTCCTGGAAAAATCTAGACTTTACGAATAGAGCTTGAAACTGCAACAGTATTGCTAAAAAACCTACTTGGACACCATTTAAAGATTTTACTTTTAGTTTGTCCTGCCATCTGCCCCCCCCCCCCCCCCCCCCCCCTCCCCTCGCTATCTCTCTGTGACCTAGATCTGCTATGACTGTGTATAGAAACTTTGGCTCAATATTCTGCATCTTATCTATTTTAATGCCAAAATGTTGTTTACCTGTGTTCAATAACCACAAACCCCAGAATTTGATCACCTCTACTCTGGAAAGGGATCTCAGCTGTTTGCCTTAACGAAAAGATTGGGACAGCAGAAAAACAATAGAAAAACATAATCAGGTTGCAAAGGAATCATTCCACTAACTACATATGCATAGTCTTATACATGCACAGCACATACACAGCATTTTTTTTTTTTTTTACATTCAAACACGTGTTGCAGACATTCAGACATTCTCTAAATCACTGGTTCTCAAACCTGGTCCTGGGGACCCAAAGGGGTGCACATGTTTTCTTTTTGAACTACACACCTGACTCTAATTATCGACGCCTGATGATGAATTGGTCATTTGACTCAGGTTTGCAGTGTTATGGCAAAAACAGAACTGTACACTCCTTTGGATCACCAGGACCAGGATTGAGAACCCCTGCTCTAAATGTGTGTATGTATACACGTATATTAAGAAAGTACATGCATTCCTAAATGCATACATGTGTACCTACATGCGCACACACAGTTGTCTATTTATACATACAAGTCTGCATGCATACATATTTTCTCTTCAGGATTTTGTTTTCCAAGCAGTCCGCTGTGGAGCATCAGTGCAGAGCAGCGTTTTCCTGTAGGTGTGTGAGTGGCTGTGTAAAGCCTTGCTTTCTTGGGCAGTGCATTCTGTTAGTAGATATTATGGTGAACATCGCGTCTGTTGTAAGAGCGGCGCGGGAAAAGCCGAACCTGGAGTGTCTGTGACCCCCCTGACGTTTGCTGTGTTGGTTTTTCTTAAAAATAAAAAAAATGCTATCACAAATAATAAAAAATTCTAAAATGAAATATAAATTTATGTGGAAGAAATGTGCAATGTTTAAACTTACATTTTGTAATTTCCTTTTTAGAGTTGATGTTTTGCATTTTGCATCTCCCTATAGTACTTTTCTGAGTGTCTGTGTTGGTATATGAATGAAACGATTATATATGGATCCATACTGTATTGTATCTCTTGATTTATCAATTTATAAAGTGAAGCATGTGTGTCCTCAGAGCTGCCTGGAGTTTTGGAATTCCTGTAAGATCATGCAGCATCCTCATAACCAAAGGGGTGCACCTTTTGTTTTTTCCTCATAGCACACTACACAGCTGATTCAAATAATCAACTAATAATCACGCTTTAATCATTTTAATCAGCTGTGTTTTATGGCAAAAAAAACTAAATGTGCACCCTTTGGGGTCCCCAGGACTGAGTTTGGGAAACGCTTTCATACAGGCTTGGTTCTGAAATGATCACTGCACCCTTTCCATGTATTTATCATAGTCCAAAATGGGTACCCCTACACACAGTAGTGTTCTAGAATATTGGACTGTTGGCTTTCATACTTTCTGAATATTTCAGCTAGGCTCAAGCAATTTCTCCAAATGTCAACACATTCAAATGAATAGAGGGTGCATACTGGAGCCGAGTTGGTTGGGAATTGTGGGGAGGAGCACGTTTGGGCTTTGCATCCTCAGATGGTGCAGAGCTGCGAAGCTACTGTATGTCTGTGGACTGATTTACACATTAAAATATGAACACTAAGGTTAAAGGGGCATATGCACCCAGTACCAATTCAACTGGCTTTTAACACACTTTGCTCTGTGTTACATGTGTTTCAGGTAGGCCTTGATACTTTTCAGGTGATATTCAATTGAAAGTGTGATTTAATTTCTAGGTCTCCTATGTTATGAAATTATTCCACATAATCTACTGGATATGCACCTTATTTCACCTTATTTGTGTGCTTTAGTCTATTATAAAAGAAACACTGCTCTGGGCCTGGTTTCCCAAGGCTATGTTCATCCTTAGAACCATATGATCCTATAGTTCAAACAATCAATTTATTCTTAATATGCTTTTGGGAAACCGGCCCAGTGCGCAAGGTTTGTCAAATAGGCCAACAGCAAATCAAAAATCAATGTTGGGTGGGGGTGCATTGCAGTCAGATATAGTTCATGAGATATATTCTTTACTCATCATCCCCATTACATCCCTTAACATTAGGATGTTACCTGAAATGGTAGTCACGCACAGCAACAGCTTATGATGTTATAGGTGAGATCACATGATCAAATCCTTACAATTCTCATGACCTACTTTTGAAAGCAGTAAAGAAAGGAAATGTGAAAACGGAAAAGCTTGTGTTGAACAGATTAGTGAACCCTCTGAAACGGTAGTAGTATGCCTACTGCATGAATTGTATTAACTGTTTCAAAAATGTAAGTTTGATTTTAGTGAATGCAATTCAATTACCTTCACGATAGCCTTCTCTCATGCAAATTAAACCCACAAACACGAAGGACATTTATATTTTTAAAGACATGCTCTATTAAATTATGTTCCGAATACTGCAAAATGTATAAGTGATCCATTGGAATATTTACAAGCTTATATTCATCACCACATACACATGTAAACACAAAAATATATCCAGTCGATTTGAGAGGACATTTATTTAGGCATACAGAAAGTGGATGCTTGCGCCTTTAAATACAGTACTCCTGTGGGGCAGGTTGTTATGCTAAGCAAATGAATGACCGCGCAAAGGACTTGCGGGGGGTTACTTGCCCGATGATTCCTCTGTAGTGTTTATCAAGGATGAGACCTTCACCCAAGTGTGGAATACATATTTCTTCATTTTGATATAATTCTATCGAAAATGGTTGCACATGTTTAGCTTTTACCTTCGCAAAATGCAAGGACTCGAACTACTCTGAAATCCTCAGGTTGGCCCTGTGCGTGCCCAAGGGACCAGGTAGAATAGGCTCTCAGGCTCGGTAGAAGAGCAAGTATTATGTCAATTTGAATCGTGAACTTGCATGATGTCCATCTCTAATAATCATAATTATTAATCTGCAGTTCACATGGAATTATTATGAAAGTCATTATCGGGGACGAACTGATGCTCCAAAAAAATAAAACCATCCACTCATTTCAGTTGATACAGTTCCATTTCAAATGGGAACATGTTTTGAACTCGTTTTGAACCTGTTTTGAACCTGTATGAGCTTTTAGAATAACATATAATTTGAGGTTTATAATTTATAGACGTCATTATCCCATGCCAAGTTCCAGTTTATAATTTGAGAATCAATTGGAGCAATTTAAAAGCAACTTGATGTCCACACTGCATGTATGAATAACTCCCATAACCCTACGCCAAAATAAGAAATGAAAAGGTGCAGCTTTAATCGCATCTACTATGTTACAAGAACTGAAAAATAAAGCGCACATTCGTCACAGCCCAGCAGGGTCATTCACGCGCACGCATGTTTATCCATTGGAGCCATGAACGCGCCCCCTGCCCGTAGAAGGTGAGAGAGTATCTGGAAGAGACGACTCGAGTACGCGACTACCGGGATCGATCGGATTAAACTCGAATTGGGTGAAATTAACACAAAGGAGAAAACGAGCCGGTGAAGACGGGATACCGACACGCCGAACATTATAAAATAACTTGAATTTCGTAGTTTATTAACGGACCAGGAAGGATTGTACTGGAGATACTAACGGGAGTTAATTTGAGAAACCCTGAATTGACCAAGCTTGTTGGGTAAGCGAGCAATGATTTTTTTGAATGGTTGAATTCCGTAGTCGCTCTATGTCCCATTTGTTCACATGGTAAATTAGTTGTGTGTTACTCTTACCTGTAAGTAACCCATGTAATGTTATAGAACGGGTTTTCCCACTTACAATCGACTTTTAATCTACCATGCAAGTTTGTTTGGAAACTGACTTTTGGTCTATCCAGCGAATTACTGTAAACGCAGTTTATTATGGAAAGTAAATGAGAAGGGGATACAATCATTTCCCAACACAAGTTACTGCAGGTCCGTAAACTTCCATGCTGAAACGCTAACTACAGTTAGCAAGTTTAACTCGCCTTCCGCTCTGAGCCCAATCGTTTTTTTTTTTCACTAGGTGAAGAATATTATCTAGCCAACACGATGAGATCTCGATAAGCAGACAAATGTGAACAACTTGTTGAATTTAGAAACATTTTGAATTATTTATTTATAATACAATAGACAAGGGTGAGTGTTCGTTAGCTTGGGTTAGCTAGCTAATTGTGTGTTCAGCTAGTGAGACACGAGGTGGCTCAAATGTAGTTAGAGGTGAGTCGGTGGCCGAGCTGAATTATTTAATACTGTAGGTTGCTAGCGCAAGGGCTATTCCCTGGGTGCACACTAGCTATGAAAACTATATATATTTTTTAAAATACGGCATACCACACAGCTGGATTTTGATACATAGTCCAGACAGAAGTCCAATTTGCATTTCTTAAATTGAGTTCATTCACATGGTATTTAACTTGCTAATGACGAGATAAAAAAGTATGTACTGTTATTGGACGATGAATATGGCCAGAGGGTTTCTTGAGGCCAGACGGTCATCCCTGTTTAGCCAAATGTTTTTTTCTCTCCCTCTATATCTATATATAATTGTTAAAGTACATGGACTATATTCATTTTATATGGTTCGGGATTATTATATTTTAGTAGGGAATAACTAGGCCAGCTCTGCGTTTCCGTCAGCTGTGTGATGGCCTTAATTAGCTTGCTGCTAGCTAGTTGGAAGTGGCCCCATTGTTGAGTGGAGAAGTTGAGCCTGTAGCCAACATTTGAGCACTGTATCATCGCCCTCGTTGTCTTGCTGCTAGCCCAAAGGCTAATCCTGTGCCAGTAGACTACACTGATGGCGGTTGTTGCTCGTCGAAAAAAAACCTGCACAAACATTTTCCTGCGGTGCCACTTTGATCAACAGCAAGCGATGGTTGCAGTTTTAGTGCGTTTCCGCATTTTAACGTTTAAAGGGGCTTGTTTATCATAAACATTGGATCTGGGTGAACTTGGAATAACTAAACTTGTTACCATCGGTTCATCCATGTATTTTCGATTAAAAAGCACCTGCCGCTGTATAGTTCCTGGCTGTATTTCTAAGTGCGAGGTGACCATTATTTTCCCAAACGCGTCGGTCTTCTCTCCATTCTTTTGTAATCAGTCAACCAGCATAATGGGTCGCCAGCAACTACAGACGTGACTACTTTCAACCTTTCATAACAGAACGAAAACGAACTGTTATTTAAAAAACAAAAAAACAGTGCACATGGAAAAAACACGCTTTTATTGAACGACCAGGCTAGCTACGTGTTCACAGATAATAGAGCATCGCATGAAATACTACCCCACCTTCCGCGAAGTCTCTAACCTAAGATGGCAGCTTCTAAAGTCAGTTGGGTCACTCAGCCAACAGATAAGAGGTCCCGGGTATGTCGGGCGGAACAGATGTTTTTAACTATTGTGGCTTCCACCATAGCCTGCCCCTTCTTGTGGTTGTTGAGGTACTTTATTCGACTGGCTTATATAGCTGCGTTAACTTCATGAAGTGGTCCGGTATGAAGTGTGGTGGGGTTCTTTTGAACAAACGTTTTTAGCAATGGTACCAGTGTTGAGTTCAGCTTTCTCTGATGCCCTACTGTTAAACTGTTTTTGCAAAAATATATATTTGACGACAAAATCCAAGGCCCTGTCAGAGTTCAAGATCATTTGAAGGATTATGACCATGGAATTTCTGAATCCACCTAGCACAAGTGTAGGAAAATTGCATACAGTACTTTGGGAGTGATCTCTACTACCTAATATTTGTATGATATTATGCCAGTTCATCCATCTTTAGACTGGAGAGAAACTGTGGTACAGCAAGATGTATGTGAGATCAGATTTTAAGATCTGTGGTGTCAGTATTTAAAACAAAAAAGAAACATGACTCAAAACCCAGTTTCAGATCTTAGCCCCATATGTCCCGTGTGGCTCAGTTGGTAGAGCATAGGATTGTGGGTTCGATTCCCACAGGGAACCCGTATGAAAAAGTATGCACTCACTAACTACTGTAAGTCGCTCCGGATAAGAACGTCTGCTAAATTACTAAAATGTAAAAATAGATGCAACTACAGGATCCTAACAAGCATACACCGTCGATCCCTAGGGGCCACGCTTGAGAAACTAAACTTAAAATGCAAAGATGGAGAGTTGAGGGGAAACCAAGAGGAAACTGATACATTGTTTCCCTCTTGACAGAGTGAACACTAGGGGCCCTTGTAAACAGTTCCGTGTTGTTTTTTCTGTGAAAATTAGCATTGTTTAGCAGCACCCCCCCTCCCCATTTTTATGGTGTAGAGCAGTGGTTCCAAAACTTTTTCTAGTCCTGTACACCTTCGAACATTCAACCTCCAGCTGCGTGCCTCCTCTAGCACCAGGGTCAGAGCACTCTCAAATGTGTTTTGCCATTGCTCTTTTAAGCATCTTACATAAAACCTTATTTGTTCATCAAAAATTGTGAATAACTCACCACAGGTTAATGAGAATGGTGTGCTTGAAAGGATGCACATAACTCTGCAATGTTGGGTTGTATTGGAGAGTCTGTCTTAAATCATTTTCCACACAGTATGTGCATGCATTTAGTTTTCATGCTGGTGAGGGCTGAGAATCCACTCTCACGGGTACATGGTTGTAAAGGGCATCAGTGTCTTAACAGTGCGATTTACCAAGGCAAGAAACTCTGAGCGCAGCCCTGTCCAGAAATCTGCATCTTTACTCCTACTGGTTTCAGTTGCACGTTCAAACTACTACTCTGACTTAATCAGGACTTAAATGGTTCTATACAGACAGTTTTAAGATACTCAACTGAGTCCTTGTATGAATGCTATGGACACTGTGTGGATCATCACATCTGACCACTTATTATCACTGCCATTTTGTTTAGTTATGTGGCGGTTGTTGCTCCTGTCAGTGGAAGAAGCTTCGCATGGTTCTGTCATCATGCCCCTCTCCCCCAGGCCTCCCTTTGCTCCTCTGCCTCTCCTCTCCTCCGAGGTTAGCGGGAGGGCTGTGCTGGCCTCGTGTGCCTGGAAAACAAGCAACCCCCCCCCCCCCCCCCCCCCCTTCACCCATCTGTCTACCTCTAGTAGTGGTGAAGAAGCAGCAACTCAAATCGATCTGAAGTGAAGCCTAGCCAGCCCCCAAGCCTTGCTTGTGTGTCACAGTTCCTTTCTTCTGAACAGAACGTGTTTAAAGATTGGCCACAGCTGATTAGATTGTATTATTCACTCTGTTCACCTTTGTATGGCTCCTGCGAGGCAGCTTTGGTCAAATCTGTATTTCTAGATGCCCCATTTTCATCCAGTAGCATCATCTAGTTATGACAGAAGTAGAGGGTATTTCCCTCTGTCCATTCATTAGGTGGCCTTTTCTCTCAGTCCTCATCCTCTTATTCAAACCATGGCACAGTCACAGCTGCGATTCAGTGTAGTGCTTAAGTGTTAGTGTCTGAAGGATAATTCATCTCAAGATAGCCTAGAGGAGATTTAAAGACATTAGTCAGGGTAGCATCTCACTAGATTAGTGTAAAGTAGGTCCTTCCTAGGCATTGATTTGAAATGATAGTATGATCATATACACTCAGGGTACAAAACATTAGAGGAACTTTCTCAAATTGAGCCCCCCCCCCGCCATCAGAACAACCTCAATTTGTCAGGGCATGGACACCACGAGGTGTTGAAAGCGTTCCACAGGGATGTTGACACACTGTCCATGTTGACTCCAATGCTTGCCATAGTTGTGTCAAGTTGGCTGGATGTCCTTTGGGTGGTGGAACATTCTTGAAACATGGGAAACTGTTTAGTATGAAAAACCCAGCAGCGCTACAGTTCTTGACACTCAAACCTGTGCGCCTGGCACCTACTACCATACCCCGTTCAAAGGCACTTAAATCAAGTCTTGTCCATTCACCCTCTGAATGGCACACATACACATTCCATGTCTCAAGGCTTTCATACCCTTCTTTAACCTGTGTCCTCTCTTTCATCTACACCGATTGAAGTGGATTTAACAAGTGGCATCTGTAAGTGATCATAGCATTCACCTGGTCAGCCTAAATCAGGGAAAGAGCTGGTGTTCCTAATGTACACTCCGTGTAGGTGAAGGCAAAACAGCTAAAGACAACAAGGGCTCGCGTTGACCTGTCCAGGGCTATTAGTGCAGCGGTAGAAAAGGAGACACCATGACTTGAGTCCTACCGCAGGAGTGGGATGAAGTTTCCCCTACACCTCGCCCCTGAGGCGAGTTTTGTGTTCTGTCGGAAGGGCCTCAGGAAATACAGTCAGAAATCATTTGCCCTGAGGGAGCGTGTCATAAAACCAATAGGTTAAAGGCATCCATCCGCATGCTTCCAATCTGAAACAGTTTGGAAGAGTTTGTATAAATTAATTACAGTATTTTGTGATGTTTTGGACTTTGGCTGTTCGGGGACACACTTTTCTCTAAATACAAGCTGAATTTCGGAGCCGAAGTCTACGCCCCTTCGTTGGTGATTGAAGAATCCCTACTGTTGCCCAATCGTCTCATTCAATGAGAAATACCTTGTTTTCAATGCACATTTTTTAGTTGAAAAATACTGCACCAAACATCTTAGATGGTTGGTGCTGTTAGACTAAGATCTCCCCTGCAAAAATTTTAATTAATGACAGCTTTCTTGCGTACTTTTAGTTTCATTTTAACTTTTGTGGGGAGCGTTTACTTGCTATGGCATCTCAATATGAACAAACAAGCACACTTGTTCGACTAGTCAATTTTGGCTAGGCGCCAGCCAAACTGAAGCACGCTGACGTCTTAAACCCACCTGGAGGCTTCAGCTTTTAACTGTGCATTGGTAGCCCCTGCACCACCTCCCACCCAGTCACACTCACAGCCACTGACTGAATACTTTCAGCATGGTTGGGTTGGTGGTCTCTCTGAAAAATGATTTAGCTCTCTGGGAGGCCCGGGAATCCTGTAATTAATTCTTCTTAATGGAAGGATAGAGGTTTTGTGTTTTAACTGTTCACCATGGAAACTGTTAAACTTATAGTAAGACCAACTTTGAACATGGTATTTGGTGCCAATTGAATTGCTCAATAGTCTGTTTTAAAGCAGAGGCTAGTAGTATAATTAAATTCTACTGTATCTTAGTCTAGGCTGCTCTGACATTGCTCGTCCATATATTTATATATTCTTAATTCCATTCCTTTACTTAGATTTGTATATTTTTGTGAATTTGTTAGATATTGTTACATATTACTGCCCTGTTGGAGCTAGGAACACAAGCAATTTTGCTACACCTGAGAACATCTGCTAAACAAGTGACCAATAAAATTTGATTAGTCATCTCAACATAAAAAAAAATGTGCTGGAGCAAACTTGGGATACATTTTTAGTATGACCCAGCCCATTTGTTATTTACGTATAACCTGTAAATGCACTCAAAGCACATTCTGGATGATTTGCAAACAAGACTCTTCCAGGAAAAATGGCACACACAAACTACAGTACAGTTTGGGGGATTGTTTCAGACTGAATTAATGGAGGAACAAATGAATGAATTTAGCCATTCATACAAACATTCCCTCAATGCCACGGACTCCAGACAGAAAAAGATAACCTCCAAAGCTGAACTTCTTCTCTCCCCACGTCTTTCCTCTTAACTTCGTCTCTCTCTTGCTCTTCCCCTGGCTCTCTGTCATTTCTTTCTGCTGAGCCAGACATCCCTGACAGGAAGTTAAACCCCCCCCCCCCCCCTTATTCCCACACGCCAGTGTCAAGGCCACATGCATGGCTGCCGCCCCCAGGCCTGCTACGGGCCAGCCCAAAAGCCCCAGGGGTGAGTGGTTAGGAGGAGCTGCAGCAGGTCCCTCTGCCGGTGGGCAGCCAGTCAGACGAGGAGTGCCAAAGAGGAAGGCAAGGTGCCGCCATTCCCTGGGAGTCAAGTTCTGCTGAATATATTACTGACGACCTTTTGTATTCCCCAGAATACTCCTCCCCTCGGCCCCACTCTTGACCAGGGAAAGGCCTCGGAGTTGGACAGTGATTTTTTTCGGGAGATATTAAGCCCACATGTTTAAAGCGGAGAGCAGATTGCATAAACAGAACTCCTTCCTGTTTTACCCCTCCCTGCTGTAGACAACTGAAAGTCCATTAACCTCTTAAATGTAATGGCAAAATGTAGATTTCCGCCTAAATAGACATACCCAAAAGTAACTACTATTCATGTGTAATTACTTGATTCTGACAATGAAAAACTGGGTTTATTTGGAAAGAAGAAATCTAGGCGATTATGAGGAAATGCTCAGAAAACAGAAGTTATATAGTTCAGAATACACAAGATCAAGCACACACAAATATAAAAAATTAAAAAATCAAAGTCATCTTTCATTGAAAAGCTATAAGTGAATTTTAACGACTAGACCTGGAAATGCATCAGACTGCTTCCACAACGTGAACAATATCAGAAAAAAAGGCATTGATAGACCTAACAACTTGAAATGGGCAGATGTTTTCGTAAGTGGTGTCAGGTGTGTTCACGGGATGTGCCCAAGTGTCCCTAAACCTCTCCAAAGTGGCTTATATCTGTAAATTCGATAATTACATATTTGCATTCCCTAAATGCTATTTGTTCAGTATAGAAACTATTTCTACCATACCAACCTCTCAAACATTGGAGTGGTTGATGTCCCCCGACACCACCACAAAGTGCCTGGATGTTTAGCCTAGGCATATCCTGTTTTAGCCTAGGCATATCCTGTTTGGCCTAGGCATATCCTGTTTGGCCTAGGCATATCCTGTTTGGCCTAGGCATATCCTGTTTGGCCTAGGCATATCCAACAAAAACATTTAGAAATGATATATATACAAATAAAAAATAAAGTCTTATCGAACACACTTGGTTACTTACACGTGTCCTTCACAAAAATAGAAATAAGCTGAACTATTTACAAATGGCATTTTTGTTAGTTTTACATTCCAGGTGTAGATCAGCTTTCACTTTCACCATAGCTTGTGCCTGTCGTGATCGTCTTTGAAGCAGTCCCGCTGCCAGGAAACAAAAGGCGTACTGGTATTTCACCCCTTCTTTCCCCATGTGTTTTTTGCTAAACTTGCAGTTCTTCCTTTTGGCATGTGTGTTGGATAATGATGCTGACCTTGAGTGGGGGGTCTTGTGATGGTTGTGAGGTTGCTTTGGACCCCCAATTCAGCCATTTCCAACACCAGCTGCTCTCGGAAGGCCAACTGGGAGAGAGGGGTTTGACCTTTTGCTTTGGACATCTGCTTGTGGAGAATGAAAACATTTACTGTAGCAATGTCCACAAAGTGGTAAAAAGTCTTATACCACTTCCTGGTCTGGTGGAGGACCTGCTAGTAGCCTATCAGAGCATCAAATAGGTTGACAACCTCCATGCTGGCATTGTAGTCCTTCACAGGAACTGGGACATTCTTCCTCACCCATGCCCCATTGGCATTTTTCACCCTCCTTGAGACATGGTCATTACTGAATACCTCATGCTGTGTGGTAAGCATGGTTACTTCCCTAGTGTCCTTCCATTTAACACAAAACGGCATGTTAGTCCTGACCCAACGTATGGTCCCCCTCTCCGCTGTCTTTGATTTTGTTTGCCTTGGACTTGGGGAAACCAGTTCTGTCAGGGGCTTGTGTCACCATTTGTCCTATTTTATTTTTCAAGGGGTCTATGAAAAGTGGATGTAGAACCATCAGATAGGATGATTGACACAGCAGTGGGGGACTGAAGACCTTGACCGGCAGGGGGGGCTTGCTGTGGAGGGGTGGCTCCCAAATGTCATCATTCAAACCCTCTGCATCCTGTATAAAATAAAGGGATATATTGTTGTAAGACACATAATTACAGTTGACTCAATTTACAAAACAACATTGCTGTAAAGTAAAAACACCAAGCTTAAACTATATCTGTACAGTGACTCACACAGAAGGTGTGAAGCACACACATACAATGTAAACAGTAACACTGTCTCCAAAGGCAGAGGTGAGAACCACAAATAAAGTGGCCATGAGAGTTTAATGGCCTCTCCAAAGTTACAACGATGAAACAGTGAACTAATATGAAACAGACAATAACTACTTTGGAATGATTTAACATTGAAATGACTTGTTACAAAGGCCTAATGTAAACTAAAAGTACAAAAACAGACAACTTATAAAAACAAAATACATTAAATTAGCAATGTAAAGTCATAATTTTTCTTATAGGTCTTAGAGTGGATCCAATCCTTCTAGAAAGCAATCTTCGTTGGTCGTGTTCGAAATCCTCATGATCTGTGGAGTCCTGTCTTTCGGTGTTTATCTATGTATTCCGTGTTTATGCTTCACAACGCTAACTGAAATGTAGATAGCAGCCATCTTGAAATGAGGTCATCGCCTCGACCTGCCCTTATATATTCGTATGCCCATATATTGTAGTAAGTCACAAGATTTTGAAGGCACCGATCAATAACCAAGATACCCTGCTTTTGCAGATAGGGGCTACCATTCTCATACCAGACTGAATTGAATAGAAAAAATCAAATAGGGTACCCAAATATGGGGACTTTACATTTAAGAGAAAGGCAGCTGTGTGTGAAATAACCAGATTCCCTCCATGCAAATAACAGCCCAAACATTCTGCTCAGCCCTCCCTGCTCACATCTATTCACATTCTCACACTGTGCGATTAGCCACAACAGGCATCCCTACCCTCCTTGTGGGGGGTAGTAATAGAGAGAGTTTAGTAGATTGGGGAGGGAGGGGGTTAGGAAAGATAAAATCAGTGATACGGTGTGCCTCTAGAGGGCTGGCCTCTCGCTGGGGCATGATGTGCCACCTGTACTCTGAGGGCTCTCAAGGCTGAGGGGGGGAGACACCCAAGTTGGTTATACCAGGCCAGTCCACAGGGACACCACTGAATCAGATAGCCCCGGATTAGTGGGACCAAGACATTGAGAGCTCGGAGGCATTTTACTAATGTTTTATGTGTAATTCGATGTCTAAAAATAGGACCCCTGTGACCATTACTTTTGAAATAGAAGCGTGGTTAGCTTTTGGAAGTTACAATGGCAGTGTTCAAGTTTATTCAATTGGGACTGCCTTAAGTAGGCTATACATAAAAGAGAGCAGACAGTTGAGTATGACAATTAATCTTGAAATGTTGACAGTTTGTTTAGGACATGTCAGTCATTTGTCAGGTACCCAATTAGTAACGCTAAACTTGTCTTCAGATTCTTTTGAGGAGATCTTTTCAACATGCCAAGTGAAAATGACTTAGTGTCATTTGATAAGCAGAGATCTAGCCAGTAGCCAACAAACTTAGACCACCACTCTACTTGTAATATATCAGTAGTAGATAGCCAGATATATTAACCCACTTCAAATTAAGTCCTTGAGAACAGTTTCTGCACCAACCTGTTTAGATACCCTGCAGTGAAACTATTCTCATAGTTAAGCTTCTTTGCTACTCGCACATTTACATAATTAGTGTTATCATTAAAGCTAAAGAACATAATCCGTCATTAGCTTAGGGTGTTTATGAAGTGAGAAGTAGGCTAGTTGCTGTAGCATAAAATTAAGTGGCTGAAATGAACCCCCTTTCCAGTGTCAAATATTCTCATTTCTTGAGCACAAAAATGTGTAAACAAACTCCACTGAATGCTACTGGAGAACTTAGACCACTGCGTCACTTGGGAGCCATATACTAAGGCACTGCATCTCCGCGCTAAAGGTGTCACTACAGACCCTGGTTTTGATTGCATGCTGTATCACAACCGGCCGTGATTGGTTGTCCCATAGGGCGGCACACAATTGGTTTGGCCGGGATAGGCCTTCATTGTAAATAAGAATTTGTTCTTCACTGACTTACCTAGTTAAAGGTAAAATAAAAATAGGCCTGTTTAGAAAGGTGTGAACAAGAGCATTTGGAAAGCAGAACTTCTCTACCTTTCCAACTGGGAAAGTAGTCTGTTGCTTTTGCTCTTTTGTTCTGACTTGAATCATTCCTTTGTTTATAAACACATACGGATATAATGCAGTTTGGGATAAATATGGCGTCAGGTTTTTCTCATTTGAATTTTCAATGTTCTTCCTAGACCTCTCGCAATCTAAACTGCATAAAACCACGAGCACTGTGAGTAGCTAAAGTGGAGGCCAACTGTTTTGAATGATCCCTAATCACGTATAATTAGAAGCTTGTCTGTTTGTCACCGTTGCTCGTGTCAATAGCAGCACAGCCGTTGGGCGTGCCAGCCAACATTCAAAACAAAACAGCAGCGCACATTTTATGAAGACCTGTGGTCACACTATCTGGAACAATCAACATTTCGACTTCCCTTCCTTCCCCACACTGTCTACCTTCTATACATGGTCACGGCTATGTTCTGATAGTATTTCTAATGAAAGGCTATTATTATGATGGTATTGTGTTAGTGTGAAAGCAAAAATGGCATTGTCAGCTCACCTCCCCATGAGTAGGAAATGTCACACACCTGACTATATAAGGTCCCACAGCTGACAGTGCATGTCGGAGCAAAAACCAAGGCATGAGGTTGAAGGAATTATTCGTAGAGCTCCGAGACGACAGGATTGTTTCCAGGCACAGATCTGGGGAAGAGTACCAGGTCCCAAAGAACACAGTGGCCTCCATTCTTAAATGGAAGTTTGGAACCACCATGACTCTTCCTAGAGCTGGCTGCCCAGCCAACTGAGCAGTCGGGAGAGAAGGTCCTTGGTCTGGGAGGTGACCAAGAACCCGATGATCACAGAGAGCTCCAGAGTTCCTCTGTGGAGATGGGAGGACAGCCAGTAAAAGGCACTTTGCCAAAAGGCAGCTAAAGACTCTGACCATAAGAAACAAGATTATCTGGTCTGATGAAACCAAGATTAAAATCTTTGGCCTGAATGCCAAGCAACGACCCATACGTGTTGACCAAACCGGACACGGTGTGTGTGCTGCTAAATAAATGTACACTTACATGTTGTTCAATCATTGACCCACACTGCTCAAGTAGCCAGGTGCGAAAATATAACTTGGTCCTGTTTGATGCTCAACGCTCTCTCAAATCTCATTGGTTTTTAGGAGCATATACCCACGTGGGTGATTTGAAAGATGAACTGAGGTCCAGAATCCAGTTAGTTGTGGTAATACACCTTTTTAAATTTGGTTGCCAACCACCAGAAGAATAAGACTGAGGTTTACCGCTTTATCTGTGGATTCATTGTCGGAGTATTTCAGGTAAAATGACAACCTGAAGTTTATATCCATGGACAAATTAGCTAGCAACACAAGCGCGCTAAATTGCCATACATTTTTAACCTGTCTAGGTCGAGCGTTGCGCTAGCGGAACCCGACAACAACATTCCAATGAAAAGGACAGCGCGCAAAATTAAAAAATATTTTTTGGGAATGTGTAACTTTCACACATTAACAAGTCCAATACCGCAAAGGAAAGATAAACATCTTGTTAATCTACCCATGGTGTCCGATTTCAAAAATGATTTACAGCGAAAGCACAACATATGATTATGTTAGGTCATAGTCAAGTCAAAACACACCGCCATTTTTCCAGCCAAAGATAGGAGTCGCAGAAATATAGATAAAAATTAATAACCAACCTTTGATCTTCATCAAATGACACTCATAGGGCATCATGTTACACAATTCATGTATGTTCGATAATGTGCATATTTATATCCAAAAATCTGTTTACATTGGCGCGTTACGAGCAGTAATGTTTTGATTCCAAAACATCCGGTGATTTTGCAGAAATACTCATAATAAACATTGATAAAAGATACAACTGTTATTCACAAGATTAAAGGTAGACTTCTCCTTAATGCAACCGCTGTGTCAGATTTTACTTTAAATTACAGAAAAAGCATAATCTGAGAACGGCGCTCTGTACCTTCTTATAAACAATTAGACAATTCCGCCATCTTGGAGTCAACATTAATTAGAAAAAACACTAAATATTCACTTACCTTTTGATCTTCATCAGAAGGCACTCCCTGGAATCCCAGTTTGACAATAAATGACTTTGTTCCATAAAGCCCATCATTTAGCCATTTGTTGTTAGCGTGTTCAGCCCAGTAATCCATCTTCATGAGGCGCGACCATTTCCTCCATGACAAGAACTCAAAATGTTCCGTTACAGGTCGTAGAAACAAGTCAAAACATGTCTCCAAATCAATCTTCAGGATGTTTTTAACATATATCATCATTAAGGTTCCAACTGGAGAATTTCATTGTCTGAATAAAAGCATTGGAACGGGAGCTAACATTCTCGGGAGCGCGCGTCATGAGACTGAGGAGCTCTACCAGACCACTCACTAAAAGAGGGCTCATGAGCCACTCCTTTATAGTATAATCTTAAAACTAGGATCTAAAGACGGGGACATCTAGTGGAAGCCCTGGGAAGTGCTAGCACATCCATAATTATCGGATTTAAATAGGCATTGTTTTGAAATTTGACTTCTCACTTCCTGTTTGGATTTCTTCTCGGGCCATATGAGTTCTGTTATACTCAGACATCATTCAAACCGTTTTAGAATCTATCCAATACTAATAATACTATGCACATATTAGCATCTGGGACAGAGTAGGAGGCAGTTAAGTTTGGGCATGCAATTCATCAAAAAGTGAAAATGCTGCCCCCTAACCTAACAGGTTAATGCTTTTTGACCTGTCCCCAAATGTAATATAATTGGTTCCTGAATTTGATATTTCAACCTGCGTGTCCTGATCGAGTCTGGTGTGGGGGGACAAAATCAACATGTTTACGCAAGCGTGTGGTCTGGTCAGCATGTTATACAACGCAGGAGTTGCTTCAGGACAAGTCTACGAAGGTCCTTGAGTGGCCCAGACTTGAACCTGATCAGACCTGGAAATAACTGTGCATAATGCCCCCATCCAACCTGACAGAGCTTGAGAGGATCTGCAGATAAGAATGGGAGAAACTCTCCAAATACAGGTGTGCCAAGCTTATAGCGTCATACCCAAGAAGACTCGAGGTTAGAATCGCTGCCAAAGGTGCTTCAACAAAGTACTGAGTAAAGGGTCTGAATACTTATGTAAGTTAGATTTTTATTTTTTATAAATTAGACATTTTGCAAAACCTGTTGATGCTTTGTCATTGTGTAGATTGAGAGGGAAAAACAATTTAATGCATTTTAGAATAAGCCTGTACCCTAACAATGTGGATAAAGTCAAGGGGTCTGAATACTTTCTGAAGGCGCTGTATGAGCGCACCACACGTCGGCTAACCCCAAGAGAGAAAGTGTTGGTCTGGTTGTTAGTGTGTGTACCGGTAGGTGCCTCCTAAAGTTTTCTGCATTAGGGCATGCCTGACCGCCCACTCGCACCTCGCCACACACTCATCGGTCGTCACCCAGCCCGCTGACTGAACTCCATCTTTCTCTCATTCCACCTCTTGTTTGCTCCCTCCCCTATTTTTATTTAACCAGGAAGGGCTCCCTAAGGGCTCAATGAGATTTGAAATATCTTTTTGATGAGCGTCATTGTCAAGATAGGCAGCACCAAGTCATTACACAATTACAGAAAGACAACATGCAAAACTACAAGTACTCTAGTAAAAAACAATATAACAAAATCATAAAACAGCAAATTAAAAACATTTACCGGTCAGGGAATCAGTCTGAAAATCCTTCATCAGTGATTTAAAAACACCAATCAGGAAAAGTTCTTCCAGTTTAAAAGTATTTTGTAATGTGTTAGAAGACGATGGCGCAGAGTACGTAAAAGCCCTATTACCAAATTCAGTTGGGACATTTGGAACAGTTAGCAGGAACAGTTAGCAGGATAAAGTCCCGTAAATGAAGAGTACCTACCACATTTCTGAACAACAAAAATGCCCAAATAAAATGGTAGTAAACCCAAAATGGCTTTGTAAATAAAAGTATACCAGTGACTGAGCCTACGAGTGACTAGAGAAGGCCAGCCAACCCTGGTATACAAAGTGCAGTGGTGCTTAAGGGTTTTGCTGTTTTATAATAAATCTCAAAGCACCATGGTAAAGGGTGTCCAATTAATCTCAAACACTTAGCGGAAGCATTCATATATAAAATATCCCCATAGTCTAGTAAAGGCATAAATGTAGCTGATACTAGCCTCCTCCTGGCTTCAAAAGAAAAACGGGCCTTATTCCTAAAATAAAATCCCAACTTAAGTTGTTGAATATGCAATTTAAAAGATGCCATCAATAACAATTCCACGATATTTGAGGTTAGTCTCATTGCCCTGACCAGGTAGTAATAGATGAAAGTTTCAGAGAGCTATTTCTTGCTTGTGAAAATAACTTTAGTTTTGTCAGTATTGAGGATAAGCTTCAATTGCCACAACGTTTGTTGAACAGTATATAAAGCAGTTTGCAAGTTCTGGAAAGCTTTTGTGAGAGACTAGGCACAACAATGAATAACAGTATGAGCATAAAAGTGAAGTTGCGCATTGTCTTATTTATATAAATAGTGAATAAGAGGGGACCAAGTACAGAGCCCTGGGGCACACCATTAGACAGACAATTTAATAGACATGAGCCCGTCAAATGAGTGCACTGAATTCTATCATAGATAGTTAGCAAACCATGCAATTGCATGCTCTGAAAGACCTACACTCAACAATCTCTGCCTCAGTATAGCATGATCAATGCTATCAAAAGCCTCAGAGATCAATAAAAAGTGAGGCACAGTGCTGTTTTTTTGTCAAGGGCTTCGGTGATATCATTTAAAACCTTCATGGCTGCTGTAATTGTGCTATGCTTCTTCCTGAAGCCTGATTGGTACATTGATAAAATAGTTAGTATATAACTCTTTTAGCCTCTCTGGGATATGTGGGACGGTAGCGTCCCACTTGGCCAAAAGCCTGTGAAAATGCAGAGCGCCAAATTCAAATAAATTCCTATAAAAATCAAACTTTCATGAAATCACACATGTAAGATACCAAATTAAAGCTACACGTGTTGTGAATCCAGCCAACATGTCAGATTTCAAAAGGTCTTTCGGCGAAAGCAAACAATGCGAAGGATTTCAGGGCTTTATGTACCTCCTGCACTGAGAATGGCAACAAGCTCAAAGTTTGACCAGCTCTCGCTGGTTCCTCTACACAGGGTTGTAAAGGAGACTGAGGACACTGAATCAAACAGCCTACCAGATGATACAAAGTGCTCATTGAAACAATTCAGCATTTCAGTTTTGTCATATACAGCAACAGAGTCCTTCAATACACATAATGGTAATTCATGAACATTACGGTTTCCAGAGACTTAATAGCCTTCCAAAACATTCTAGGGTCATTCAGGTTATCAGTGGTAACAGACATAAAATATTCAGACTTGGCCTTCCTGAGAAGAAAATAACACTTATTTCGTAACTGCCTAAAAAGAAGCCAATTAGCATCAGAATATGATTTCCTTGCTTTATCCCAGGCTAGATTAAGTTTCTGAATAATACAAGACGGCTCAGAAGAAAACCATGGATTATCCCACCCTTTAACTCTGAACCTGCGGCATGGGGCATGTTTGTTTACTATTTGGAAAAAAACATCATGAAAGAATTTCGAGTCAGTTTCCACACCAAGGATAAACTCAATCTGCTCCAGTCAAAATAAAACCAATCATGAAGGAAAGCCTGCTCATTAAAACTCTTAGGAACCTGAGTATTTCTAACAGCAACAACAGCACAATGGTCTCTTAAATCATTACAAAAAACACCAACCGCAGAATGTCAATATCAAATCAGTCGGGGTGGGGGTCTATAACAGCCAATCACAGATACAGAGCGTGGGGCGGGGGTCTAACAGCCAATCACAGATACAGAGCGCCCAAAACCCCATCCATTTTTGACAACCGGCTGCGTACATTTAAATGAAAAATACCAAAACCAGATCTAGATTTAAAATCAGAGGGGGTTTAGAGACATTGCATATCAGGGCCAGGTTGCACGTTACCTGATATAAACAAAAGAAGAAAAACTAGGCACCTCTGTTTAATAACCTTGCACGGACTCTCTTTTTTACGAGACCTACTACAAGTGAATTCTACAAGTGAGTTTCCAGACAATACAAAACAGTAATTTAAAACCATTAGACTTTGGTAGTGACACAAGTTCGTACTGTTCACATCATACCACAAATGCATCGGCACTTGGACGGAGTGAAAAAGCTTGAGTTCCCGCAGACAATGTTCAGTAAATTCAGTGCACAAAGCAATACCACAAATTGTCATTTTCTCTGAGAGATGTAAGAAGTAGAGGCCAAGGAAAGGTAAGGGGAGAGAGGGACAGTGTGTGTGTGTGTGTGAGAGAGTAGATTGGGTGTTGGGGTAGATTGAGAGAACGGGTTTGGTGAATGTTGAGCTTGCCTCTGACAGCCAGGTGGAGAGGGAAGAGGAGCAGCTTGGTCGAGATACGCCGCGGAGGGAAAACTGAAGAAAGAACTCAGGCCAGAGATGGGGTTACCTTGGTAAACCTCAAGTAAAGAAGTGCAAATAGCGAGGGGGAATAATGTATCCGAGTTGAGGGAGACCCGTGATCTTTACACCAGCAAAACAAAATAGTTTGCACTACACAACAAGGAAATTGTGGATTTACTCAACCATAAATTAATAGGTTATTAGTAGGTTCAAATCAACTTGTCACAGACAAACGACTTGACATGCTGCCATCTTGGATTTTGCAATCCCCTATACCTCCAGCTTGTTCTCTTTCCAAACCACCTTCCTTTCCCACACACAGGGGTGTAGAGAAAGAGGGAAAGAGACATGGGAATGGCCCTGTCAATAAGCCACATGTCACTGTAGAGGGAATTAGGTGAACGGTCAGCCCGCCAGCTTAGACTCCAATGTTTTTTTAAATACCATCGATACTGTTGAAACTACTTATTTTTGAAGTTTTTAAAATATATTTGTAGCTACTTTTTAAGTGAATATCTGCAGTCAATCTTGTGCAATACGTTAGGAGATAAAGTACATTGTGTTCTTCATTCCACCTGACACATTAGGAAGCTTACGGTAGTCACATGTCACGTGGTGTTTGTTTACAAGCACACAACGACGCGATACCTTGTAAGTCATTCACTGTTGTGCAGCATGTGTCAGGTGATCTATACTGAACAGGAATATAAACACAACATGTGAAATGTTGGTTTCATGAGCTGAAATAAAAGATCCCAGAAATGTTTCATATGCACAATGCTTATTTCTCCCATTTTGTGCACAAATTAGTTTGCATCAATAAAAGGCCACTCTAAAATGTGCCGTTTTGTCACACAGTACAAGATCTCAAGTTTTGAGGGAGCGTGCAATTGGCATGCTGACTTCAAGAATGTCCACCAGAGCTGTTGCCAGAGAATTTAATGTTGTTTCCTCTACCATAAGCCTCATCCAATGTCGTTTTAGAGAATTTGGCAGTACGTCCAACCGCAGACCATGTGTAACCATGCTAGCCCAGGACCTCCACATCCGGCTTCTTCACCAGGTAGCTGGTCTGAGACCAGCTACCTGGACAGCTGATGAAACTGTAATAAAGCCCTTTTGTTGGGGAAAAACTCATTTTCATTGGCTGGGCCTGGCTCCCAAGTGGGTGCACACCTGCATTGTCATGTGAAATCCATAGATTAGGGCCTAATGAATTTTCCTGATTTACCTTGTAACTCAGTAACATAGTTGAAATTGTTGCATCTTATATTTAAGTATAATTACAGTATGCTTTTCACAGCTAAATATTTGCCAGCTAAATATCTTAACTATCAAGTTACCTGTCTAAAATGTTCCAAATGCTTTGCAGTTGTGCATTTGGTTTGCTCATTTAGTTGCTAGTTAGCTAAGTGGTTAGCTTCTTCAAAAATCAAACATGCACTTGGGAACTACAGAGAATCCCCTTCTGGATCAAGAGCCTTGCCTGCTAATATTTGTTTTGTGTTTGCAGCAAAAGAGTGCAATTTTTCGACTTATTTGTGTAGTTTTGATCAAACTACAAAATGTTCACAATGTGCTTGTTAGCATTTAGCATTCTCTTTGGGATTTTACATGTTAGCATTGCTAACCTTCGGATTAGAGTATCAATGGTGTTTTGAAAACAGCGTCCCATGTGTTCACTGCTGGTTTGTAATAGTTACCGTTTTTTCCCGGGGCGTCTGTCAGGAAAAATGTGTCATTACTGAGTATTTGTCGTCATATTGTTGACGAAATGAACACTGACACACACACACACACACACACACACTCCTCCTCACACACACACTTCCACTGCCTCGTCTCCACCCCCAGGGTGTGGTGTCATAAGGAGGCCATGGGAGTTCTCTCTATGCTGGAGGAGCTGAGCTGCTGAATGGCAGCAGAGGGGATCTATGGCCCAGGAGGTGAGTAAGCAGGGACATTCCTCCTGCTCAGTGAGATCTTTGAGATGATGAAAGACATTTTAAATCATAAGACTCAAACTCTCCAAATGTAAGCCAGATGACGGAAGAGATCCTTTCCCAGCCATGCAGTAATATGACAGTTTTTATTTTTTATGGAATAGCGTGCCTCTGCCTCGTTAATTCTCCATCCCTCGTGAGTCTTTTCCTCGAAGGCCCAAGTGGCATTAAATTAATTTGAGTGTGGTGTTGATTGCTACTGACTCATTATCATACTTTTCACTGGGCTTCTACTATGGTTGAAACTACGTAGGGCAAATGTAAGGAGCATGATGATGTGGGCGTGTAATTGAAGTTGACTGGAAACAAGTACTGTAAGTGGTAGTATTAGATGTCTGTGCTCTAGGTCTATATTGAGGTTGAGACTTGTCCAATCGTATCTGTAGATGTAAGCAATAAGTGTATTATGGTTGTTCTACAAATATAGCAATTCTAGTTCAATTAAAATATGTTGTAGTATATCTGTTTGCTATACGGTGTTTTCACTACTGCATAGACCTAGGCTACATGTCTGTCTCCTCTCTGTCGACACTGCTACCTGTGTTGCGGTTTGTCTTTAGAGATCGGTTACAGCTGGCTTCTTCTTCATCTGGTGAGTCGCCCAGCAAGTTTCTTTTAATTCCTTTTCTAGTCTGTTGCTAAAGCATGTTGTGTAGCAACTTAAGTTGCGGGATGCGCTCTCTTTCTCACCTCAGGGATTTCTTACCTTTTTTGAGTTTGCGAAAGTGATGTTCAGTGTCTCAGAATTGTTTTACAGGGGCCCCTTTTTGAAAAGTCGCTATTTTGCAGAAAATGGTTTCCCTTCTGTTCATTGATGTAAGGTCAGTGGTAGTGGTGCTAGCAGCCATGAAGGAGAGGCTTTGTCCTCTGGGAAATATCCCCATGAGTAGAATTTTCCTTATTTTACTGTCCTTGTGGGGACTTTTGGGTATTTCCAGTACCAATGAGGATAGTAATACAGGCACACATATAGCCTCAAGTCTGCACACGCACAGGCCCACACATAAACACACGTCGCGTGTTGAGTTGGACATCTAATCCCTGTGCTGGCTCTCCTTTCAGCCTGGTTTCTCACACCTCCATAATAACCCCTGCTCATCTGATTACAGAGCTCAGGGGATGAGCAGGTTGAGGACACACACACAAAAACACACAGCTACTCTAAAATATATGTGCATACACTCACTCCCTTACACATTCACATTCTGAATCTTTGCCTCGTTCTCTCCTTCCCTCTCTCTCTGCCCAACAAAACACACTTGAGCAGGTGGCTCCCTCCTTGTATTTTCACATCTGCCGGGCTGATCTGGCAGCTGCTGCTGTTTAAACACCCCTGCTTCTGCCCAGGCCTTTGTTCTTTCCCTAAAGAATGAATGGGTTTAGGTTTGGTGCCTGTCTCTCTCTGTGTCGGAAGAAAATCTTTTGTTTGAAAGCAAATGGAAACAGAGGTGGGATGGGATGGTGGGGGGTGCGATGAAAGGGCCATCTTGTGGGGGGGGGAGTTGCTTACAACTGTTTAAACTGCTGAACATGTGCCACTTTAAACTCCAATTCAGTTAGCAGGAGGTTAAAGAACGGGAGTAAGGTTGCACAATGAGCAGGAGGTTAAAGAACGGGAGTAAGGTTGCACAATGAGCAGGAGGTTAAAGAACGGGAGTAGGGTTGCACAATGAGCAGGAGGTTAAAGAACGGGAGTAAGGTTGCACAATGAGCAGGAGGTTAAAGAACGGGAGTAAGGTTGCACAATGAGCAGGAGGTTAAAGAACGGGAGTAAGGTTGCACAATGAGCAGGAGGTGAAAGAACGGGAGTAAGGTTGCACAATGAGCAGGAGGTTAAAGAACGGGAGTAAGGTTGCACAATGAGCAGGAGGTTAAAGAACGGGAGTAAGGTTGCACAATGAGCAGGAGGTTAAAGAACGGGAGTAAGGTTGCACAATGAGCAGGAGGTTAAAGAACGGGAGTAAGGTTGCACAATGAGCAGGAGGTTAAAGAACGGGAGTAGGGTTGCACAATGACCAGGAGGTTAAAGAATGGGAGTAAGGTTGCACAATGAGCAGGAGGTTAAAGAACGGGAGTAAGGTTGCACAATGGATCTCATCTGATATAGCCCCTGCTTAAGTTAATTAACCTCTTAGAGCTACCCCCCTACTTTGTGCAATTTCTGCCTGAAGACATACCCAAATCTAACAGCCTGTAGCTCAGGCACAGAACCAAGGATATGCATGTTCTTGGTACCTTTGGAAAGAAAACACTAGATCTGGTTTAGATACAAAAATAAAAAACATGTTTTTTTCCATTGTTTTATCTTTAAAATGAACAAGATAAAACAAACATTCAGATAGGATGATGGGGACAATATCACTCCAAAATGAGTGTGCTACATGACATTTATCATGAAGTCACCCAGGTGTCCCACACAAGTAGCCCAAATGTACCCAAGTGGCCAAATTGGTGAAGATATACATTTTGAAACAAATAACTATATACAAAATACCAAAATGGTTCTCTAACACCCCCCCCCCCCCCCCCCCCCCAAAAATGGAGAAAGAAAAGAAAAAAATGAACTTTCAATATTTGGAAGACCCTCAGTCCTCTATCAAATCAATTTATATAGCCCCAGCCTAAAACCCCAAACAGCAAGCAATGCAGGTGTAGAAGCACGGTGGCTAGGAAAAACACCATAGAAAGGCCAAAACATAGGAAGAAACCTAGAGAGCAACCAGGCTGAGGGGTGGCCAGTCCTCTTCTGGCTGTACCGGGTAGAGATCACAGTAGTTGTAGAGGGTGCAACAGGACAGCACCTCAAGAGTAAAAATGAACAGTTTAGGGTTCCATAGCCGCAGGCAGAACAGTTGAAACTGGAACAGCAGCAAGGCCAGGTGGACTGGGGACAGCAAGGAGTCATCATGCCAGGTAGTCCTGACGCATGGTCCTAGGGCTCAGGTCCTCCTCCGAGAGAAGGAGAGAATTCGAGAGAGCATACTTAAATTCAGACAGGACATCGGATAAGACAGAAGAAGTACTCCAGATATAACAAACTGACCCTAGCCCCCGACACAAACTACTGCAGCATAAATACTGGAGGCTGAGACAGGAGGGGTCAGGAGACACTGTAGCCCCATCCGATGAGACCCCCGGACAGGGCCAAACAGAAAGGATATAACCCCACCCACTTTGCCAAAGCTCTACACAATATTGTGCTGCTGATGCCAGGTGCCATAGCAGTCTCTTTCTGCTGTAAAGCAGGGGGTCACCAAGCATGTGGCGCAGGTGATATGGGACTTAATTTAGCAAAGAACACAGCGACGCCTCCATGCTGTGCCCTTTTGGCCCTGAGGCACATCCATGCCTGCAGAAATAAATTTGGGCAGATGAACACCACTTGTGGCAGGAGCTGGATGAACCAGCTTCAGTGGGGGATGGAAACCTTGGCACTGGGGGCTGCCATTCGGAGTCAGTGTCACTGTGAAAGAAAATGTTCAGTTAGAATAGTTTCACATATGAGCCCTGTATCAACAGGTATAATATAAATAAATAAATAAATATATATATATATAGGGGCAGCAGGGTAGCCTAGTGGTTAGAGTGTTGGACTAGTAACTGGAAGGTTGCAAGTTCAAACCCCCGAGGCTGACAAGGTACAAATCTGTCGTTCTGCCCCTGAACAGGCAGTTAACCCACTGTAGTCCATCATTGAAAATAAGAATTTGTTCTTAACTGACTTGCCTAGTTAAATAAAGGTAAAAAAAAAATATATATATATATATATGAGTACAGGGAACATAAGGTTGAATATATTATTATGACCTGCTAGATCTACTGTCTCATATTATGACATTTCAGCTAGATCTACTGTCTCTATTATATTATGACAGACCAGCTGTATCTACTGTCTCCATTTCACTTTGGCCATTGCTGTGGGCCTGCCCTCCCCTCAACAGCCTCAAATAGGCTATTTCATGTGGGTTGGGGTGGGGTGGCATCTCACATTTCATGACATTACAGGTTTATATTTTGCTTCTAAAATAAAAAAAATCACATTTTATATTATTAATTTCAAACAAGGGCATTAGCATGATTAATAACTTACCAGTCCAAAATGATGTTCTCTCCCGTTCAAAAAATATTCCTCCACAATCGCTAAATGAATCGTCCTACAACAATCTGTCTCACGTTCCCAATCAATTTATTCTAAAATTGTGTGTACATCTGTATATCTAGACTTAGATTTAGCTTTCCCTGACTTAGTCGTCATACTGATTGAGATATATATATATATAAACAAACAGCTGAATCTGCGCATTTACCAAACAATGCAGTGCATAATATGTGTTTCTCCTTCTCGTATGAAACTTCAAAAGCGAATTACTCTCTTTACGCTGGAGCTTACTACATGGGTTGGTCTTGCAACACATAAACATGACCTATTGCCATTTACCTCAGCTCATTGGCTACCTACCCAGCTAGATTTCAAGACGATCAGTGGTCATTGGGTTAAAATACAGTCAATCAACGAAACAGCGGGCAAATCATTGGTGCACAATGATGTCATGACTTGTCTTCAAATCGGTTTCTTTCAGTCAATACCTCCCGCAAAATGACCCAGCAGGTTTGATTGTGTTACAAACAAACCAGTTGATTGCAGTGAAACCAAACATGACTGGAATAGCCACGTTCTGGGTGGGTTATTTACCTGGAATGTGTCGTCAAATGGAATGAGACGGAATTCACAACACAAGCGGTTCACAAAATGTTTCGTGTTAGGCTATAAAAACAGATTTTATCAAACAAAAGATCATTCATTGTGTAACAATGAGCATTGGAATTGCAAACAGACGAAGATCGTTAAAGGTAAACTATTTATTTTAATGCAGTTTGTGATTATGTTACGCCTGTGCTGGTTGAAAGTTTTTTTAATTTTTATGGGGCTCTATGCTTAGATAATCGCATCGTATTCTTTCGGAGTAAATCCTTTTTTAAATCTGACAACGCAGTTGGATTAGCAAGATTCTAGGCTTTCGATACATGTGAGACATGTATTTTCATGAATGTTTAATATGACTATTTATGTAGCAATCACCGTATGTTGTGGAATTTCAGCCCGCTAGCGGGTTCCGTGCTCAGAGAGGTTGACACTCTGTTCTTATCTCGCTCTCTTCTCCCTCCAGGTCCTGTAACCTGTCTTTGCCTGACTCTACATTCTCATTCTCTGGGAGAATTAGGGAAATATGGAGTGACATGCTGCAGATTAGTTAGCGGATTAGAGGCTTTGAGGTCATCCACCTCTGTGTGAGCGCAGGTTCCCTGGAGCCTCATTCCCCCCAGCAGCAATGGCTGACCCGGGGATGTTGAGCCTGTTCGGGGATGATGCCAACCTGTTCTCGGATGGGCTGGAGGGCCTGGGGGACTGTGGCTTCCCCCAGGGCCAGCCCAACCCCATAGGACAGCAGGAGCACCAGGGCTACGGGTCGCTCTCCTCCAACTCACTCCACCACCCCTCGCAGGCCGGCCGCGGACAGCCCAAGATGGGCCACCCCTACGACCCCTTTGCAGGCTACGAGCAGCAGCAGGGCAACGGTCCCGCCGTCAACGGCATGGTGACCTCTCGCTACCACAACAGCCCCCAACAACCCGGAGGGGGGCACCATGTCTACCCCAGAGCCCAAGGCGATGGGCACGGGCAGTCCTTCCCTGACGGAGGAGCCGTATGGGGCCCCCAACCTGGCCCCGGGCAGGGCAGGCCTCCATTCCAGCAGCAACAGGCATCCCCCCAGGCCCCCTCCCACCAGCAGCATGGCCCCTCTGGGCCCCAGGCCCCCTCCCACCAGCAGCACGGCCCCTCTGGGCCCCAGGCCCCCTCCCACCAGCAGCACGGCCCCTCTGGGCCCCAGGCCCCCTCCCACCAGCAGCACGACCCCTCAGGGCCCCAGGACCACGGCCACCGTATGGGCCCCTACATGGGCCGGTCCGACTATGCCACTATGCAGGGCCACCCTGGCCAGACCCAGACGCCGCCCAGGATCAACCACTTCCCTCCAGGCATGGGCCAGGAGCCCAACCACTACATGGGCCACGTGGGGCTCCAGCAGAACTCCAGCATGACGGGCCACCCGGCACAGCAACAGCAGCCCCCCCAGCAGTTCCTCCACCGGCCCGGCCAGGGCCCTGTTCACACCCAGGACCACATGGCCTCCCACACCTCTCACCAGCAGCACCAGGGCTTGGCCGGGAGGCCACACCAGAACATGGGGTTCAACATGCACGGCCAGGCAGCCTCTCCTGGTGTTGTAACCAGCTCAGGGCCGTACCCCCCCTACCCCCAGTACGGCAACCTTAATCAGGGATTAGCCGGCAGTGCAGGGATGAGTCCCGGCATGAGCCTCGGCAGCACCAGCAACAACAACAGTAGTGCCAGCGGGCCTATGGGGCCAGACCAAGTCCAGTGTTACCCCAACGCAGGGGGGGGCCCACAGTGCTACCCGGATCCTCAGGTACACCAGCAGCCTGTCCACCCCAACCAAATCACCGGCCAGCCCATGCACCCCTCCCAGGCCCAGGCCACCCCCCATAAGCAGCCCCGCCTCCCCACACCACCTCATGGATCTTACGGTTCTCCCACCTCCATGTCCCCCATGAAGGGCATGGGAACCACCGCGGTCACACCTCCGCCTCAACAGGTCCGACCCCCTAGTGCAGGTCTTGCTCCCGAGGTAGGGGGGTACCCCGGAGTGTCACTCCAGGCCCCTAACCCCATGGCCCCCCCTCAGAGAAACACCACTCCCCTGGGCGTGCAGCAACCGCAACATCATCCCCAGCACCTCTCCCACCCACAGCAGCACCCCCACATGCCCCAGAGCCAGCAGCTCTACCAGGGTATGTCCCTCAACCAAAGAGGCCCTCTCGACCAGGTGAGACCTCCAGGTCCTATGGCCCACGGTGAGCATCCAGGACCCCAGGACCAGCAGCTGCTCACTCCCCAGCAACAGGCACCCAAATCTGGGCTGCAGCCACCTCCCATTACCTTCCAGCAGCAGGTGCACCCAACCCAGACCGCTTTGCCCCCATCGCAGGCTCAGACACATCTGGCCGGCCCCCACCACCAGAGCTCCCCGCCCAACCAGCCACTTTGGGCGCAGGCAGGACACCAGTCGCCTCCAACCCCCCAGAAAGTGCCTCACATTCAGGTGAGTTTGCTTTGATGTTTGTGTGTGTGGGTTTTTTTGTGAGTTTGTTTTCATGTGCGTATTTGTGTGTGTGGGTGCGTGACATTTAAAAACTCAGCGTTCCTCTGTTGATTGGGGGTTTTGAGGTGTTTGTGTGTGGGGAAATAGATTTTTACAGCTGTTTGTTTCCTCTCCACTGCATATCCTGGCCCTCCCCAAGATCCAGGCGCCACTGTGCTAATCTCCTAACCCCCTCCCATCCCCACCCCCTCTCTGAGTGGGAATACTCCCTTCCTGCTCTCTAAGAATCTCTCCTCTCCTGTCTGCTCTCTTTCCGCCCGCTCTGCTCTCTCTCCCTCTATTCCTTCTCGCTCTCTGTGTGTGTTTGCCTTGTCTGTCTCTGAGGACTCATGCGTGAGTTAATGGTGTACAGCAGGATGTGCCCTGTTGGGGGAGGGGGAAAGGGGGCGGAGAAGGGAGGATGGGGCAGCCGGTGGGGAGTGGAGGTTAGCAGCTCTCAATAACTCACTCTGTTTGTGTTTGTGTGTCAGTCACGTGTCCTGGGTTCCATTAGCTTGTTTTGTGCTCAAAGCCGCCGCCTCTGCTGACCCATTAACATACAATGGTCGCCCTGTGGCAGCGCACACATCCAGCACTTAGCATCTCTATTAGGCGTCTTCCTCATTCACACCATCGTCGCCACTCTACAGTCCTCTTCCCCTTTACCAGAGTGTCCCCCTCCCCCATCCTCCCGATACTGGGGCTCTGATTGGGGAGTTTTGTGGTTGACATTTAAGATGTCGGAGTTAATTTGTCCAATGCGAATGACCTAGATGTTAGGCACACAGTTAAGTCTCATAGCATCGCTTTGGTCCCTGGCTGCAAGAACGTACCCCCATTATCTGTTAGTCTGGCTGAGGGAAATGTGCCCGGAGGATGTCTGACCATGATGGTGTTTTCTGATGCGTGGTCGTGGTATCCGTCTCGCAGTACTCTCTCTGGTTATAGGGTGGCATGCAGGGCTACGTATTCCTAAATGTCTGAGACCTCCTCCTGCAGCTCTTAGCCGTGTCTGCGCTGTAATATGGTTATGGGTGTGTAGTGCACACTGCACCGGGCTACCTATGTACTCTTAAAAAGCTAGTCAGCAGCTCAAGGTCGCTGAGCTGGTTCCATAACCTTTGGTGCTGCTTGCTATATAGAACGCTCACAAGATAGGGTGTGTGATCTAAATATCACTATTGGCCATCCCACCTCTCTAGGGCCTTTTACATATGGTAGGTTTTTAAAGGACCATAGAGTTTGGTCTGCTTTGCGTTTTCTTTTTGCCATAGGAAAAATATTGCCATACTGCTATTGTCACATCACTAGCATCATTGTCCATCCTGTGGTCTTTCAAGGAATACTGAATATAAATTTAAAAAACATATTTGTAGCGTCCCGATTAGAGGTCGACCGATAAATTTTTCGGCACCAATACCAATTATTGGAGGACCAAAAAAAGCCGATACCAATGAATCTGCTTTTTTCAAATATTTATATTTAATAAAATAAATTATATATATATATTTTATTAAATGTAAAATTTAATTTAGAAAATAAATGTTTATTTTTATATTGTAATAATGCCAATTACTGAATGAACAGTTGTATTTATTTAAAATTAATATAAGACATAAATAAAATCAATTTAGTCTCAAATAATGAATCATGTTCAATTTGGTTTAAATAATGCAAAAACACAGTATTGGAGAAGAAAGTAAAAGCGCAATATGTGCCATGTAAGAAAGCCAACGTTTAAGTTCCTTGCTTAGAACATGAGAACATATGAAAGCTGATGGTTCCTTTTAACATGAGTCTTCAATGTTCCCAGTTATGAAGTTTTAGGTTGTAGTTATTATAGGACTATTTCTCTCTTGTCCATTTGTATTTCATGTACCTTTTGACTATTGGATGTTCTTATAGGCACTTTAGTATTGCCAGCCTAATCTCGGGAGTTGATAGGCTTGAAGTCATAGACAGTGCTGTGCTTCAAGCATTGCAAAAAGCTGCTGGCAAATGGAGGAAAGTGTAGTTTGAATTAATACTTACAAACCTGCTGCTCCCTACCGCCACTCAGTCAGACTGCTCTATCAAATCAGACTCAATTATAATAAACGCACAGAAATATGAGCCTTAGGTCATTAATATGGTCAAATCCGGAAACTATCATAAAAATAAAAAATAAAGTTTATTCTTAAAGTGAAATATGGAACTGGTCTGTATTTTATCGAATGGGTGGCAACCCTAAGTCTAAATATTGCTCTTGCATTGCACAACCTTCAATGTTGTCATAATTATGTATTATTCTGGCAAATTAATTATGGTCTTTGTTAGGAAGAAATGGTCTTCCACAGTTCGTAACGAGCCAGGCGACCCAAACTGCTGCATATACCCTGACTGTGCTTTCACCGAACGCAAGACAAGTGACACAATTTCAGGCACCGCATTGATTATATGCAACGCAGGACAAGCTAGTTAAACTAGTAATATCATCAAGCATGTGTAGGTAACTAGTGATTATGTTAAGATTGATAGTTTTTTTTATAAGATAAGTTTAATGCTAGCTAGCAACTTACCATGGCTCCTTGCTGACTGTACTCGCATAACAGGTGGTCAGCCTGCCATACAGTCTCCTCGTGGATTGCAATGTCCAAAAGGCTGATTACCTACTGTTATGAAAACTTGAAATCAACTCTAATTAATCGGCCATTCCAATTAATCGGTCGACCTCTAGTCTCGATAGCGACGCCAGGGCCTTTGCCCACCCTGATAGTGTTGGGTATGAAAGACCACAGGCACTCAACAGCGGTTGCAGGCCTCTGCTCTGCTCCTTTAAGGAGTGTTTAGCTTCTAGAGCGAGCACTTTGGCTGTCAGATTAACCGACACGTCACTCTTCCCCCTCCGAGAGATGAAACCCAATATCGTCCGTATCGTATTCGTCACTGCTGCTGTCACATTAGTGATGCAGTAAGTGCGCGCACCGGGCCCATTGTCATTCATGGGATTGATTATCGGGGAAGCTGGGCAAGAGGAGACATTTATCCATTTAAAGCAGCAGCCCTCCTCTCTCGCCTCGCTCTCTTTCTATGGTCGCCCTGTCTTCTGCACACCTCTGTTTGGGGATGGGCGCGATCGCTTTCTCTGTGACCTTGGTGATGTTTGGCATGCACCATGCAACCAATTTGTCTGCTCGCCTGTTTACAGGAAATTTGCATTCGACTGCCGCAGTTGATGTGGTTTCTCAAGTTTTGTCTTTGAGTGAACTGCGGGCCTCCGGGATAAAGCAAGTGCTCTACAAACAGAACCTCACATCTTTCATTCTTCTGAATTTTCTTTCTTTCACTCTGTCTTTAGTGGAAACACTTGCGCACACACTTGAACTAGCTCAGACAAGGGTGTTGTTTTCGAAGACTCCTTTTGGAGAGCAGTGTGGCATATTGCAGTACATTTGCTGATGTCCATAAATGCTGCCCCCTCCCCCTCCCAGCTGGAAGCCCCAAACAGCTGCCAACTGGTTCCCTATCAGCCCAGCTCAGCTGGGGCTGTGGTGGGGAGAGGGCCAGTGCAGTCTCTATAGGAATAGAGGTTGGAAATTGTCTAAGTCCCTCTTTTAGGATTTGAGGCAAGAGGAGTCCTAGCCCCTCAATCTCTTTAGGTATATAATTCTCAATTGAACCAGCAGTCTGAATAAATGACATGTGTTGTCTCTATAGGTTTAAGTTAGACATTTGCTCTTTCTCTATTGAGCTATAGATTATCGTTGTCACCGTGCTGAACTTAAGAATAGTATAAAGCTAGTAATGGTCATTTGGAGATAAAGGTAAGGACTCGGGTAGGCAGTGGAAATTTGACTTGTGGCAAATATATTTTGTTCAAATCTTAACAAAAACTGTTTAAACCTAGAGTTGTTTGTTGTCTGATGAACCGCCTCAGAGCGGTTGGTTGGTTTTTGTTTCTCCTGCTGCCGAAAATATTTACTAGTTTATTATTCCTTCCCCTTCTCCTGGCAGTATTCTACGTCATCTGAGATGACAGCTTCTGACAGGACACCCGCTTCGGGGGCTAACCTCCAGCCAGCCAACCGTGACAAGAAGCCCACCGAGCAGAAACCAAAAAAGAAGAAAGCGAAGGTGATGGTGGAGGGGGAAAAGAAGCCCAAAAAGAAGAAAGGAGGATGTATAGAGGAATATGGCGAGGAGGGGAAACGAAAGGTCGGGGACGGTCCCTGGGCGGAGGTTAACTGTCTGACAGGTGCCCTGGAGGAATCACTTGTGAAGACGAAGAAGAAACCGAAGGAGCCTAAAGAGCCCAAGACTCCCAAAGAGCCCAAGGAGAAGGCCAAGAGCACTACCCCCAAGGTCAAGATGCCCAAGAAGCCCAGGTAGGTTACATTTGCTTTACATAAGCTAAATGTACTAAATGTCACTTTAGTTTAGGCCTAACTATTTATATCAGCACTACATTAGCTAGGCTACATCTAGGCCATTTATACCAACACAACATTAGCTAGGCTACATCTAGGCTATTTATACCAGCACTACACAAGCTAGGCTAGATCTAGGCCATTTATACCAACACAACATTAGCTAGGCTAGATCTAGGCAGGGCCCATACCTCGAAGTCAGCTTCTCTGTTACTACTTTTATTGAATGCTTTGGTGTTCCTCAGGGATCAGTATTCACTCCGGTGTGAATGTGTTTTGGCTAGGGTCTTAAAGCTGATTTGTGTTCAGGTCAGTATTTATGCTTTTAGGACTTTGTTGGATAAACGTTACTCTCAAGTCGACTTGGAATTGATAGCGCATACTGATCCCCACCATCAGCAACTTAATTTCCAAGATCAGAGATTTGATCTACGTTTCATTGGCCTGTTTCCCAGGCCATATGAGAGGGTCACCTCAAGCTATCAACATCACCTTATCAATGTTGCCAATTTAGCGACTGTCGCTATATTGACATAGTTTTCAAACCTTTCCAGCGATGTTTATTGGTAAGTGTCTAGCAACAAATACACAGCTACATTTCAGTCTGCCTTTGGAGTTTTTTGACACTGGGTTTTTATGGTTTTTATAGCATTTAGCCACTTCTCACTCAATTCTGGTGCAAACGAGAGAAGGATAAGCTGCCTGTGCAACAGTCACTGAATACACAAGCAGAAAAGTAAACATGGGGGGTGGGTTGGGAAATGGGGCGAAAAACATTATTTTGGGGACCGCAGCCATGGCACAACAAGGCAAATTGGTGCTGTGACGTTGCGGCAATAGCAAACGTCATCTAGCGACAGCTGAGCTGTGCGGCACTCTTTATACCACCCCTCACTCATGTGGCCAGTCAGTGAGAAATGCAGGTTAAGACCGAGAGTTCGCTAACACCTAGTTGGATGAGGAGTGAGGTCCATGGTTTTAGTACATGCTAAAGGTGTGTGTATTGTTTTTTTAAAATGCTGTGGTTTTGTGATCTGCGGGAAATGTCTGTGGTCATACATTTGGCAGGAGGTTAAGTGCAGCTCAGTTTCCACCTCATTTTATGGACAGTGGGGAAATATCCTGTCTGCCTATGGTAACCTTTTTCAATAGCAAGGCAATGCTCACTGAAACGGCACATGATCAAGGATTTTGGGTCAGTCAGTGGTCAGGTATTCTGCTACTGTGTACTCTGTGTTTAGGGCCAAATAGCATTCCAAACTTGCTCTGTTTTCTTGTTGATTTCTTTCCAGTGTGTGAAATAGGTGTCCTTTTTGCGTTTTCATAATTTGGTTGGGTCCAATTGTTGCTGTCCTGGGGGTCTGTCTGTGAACAGAGCCACAGAACCAGCGGTTTGAGGGGACTTTTCTCTTGGTTAATCTCTGTAGCTGAGGGCTTTGTGGTGAAATGTGTGGGCATCACTTCCTTTTTAGGTGGTTGTAGAATGTAACGGCTCTTTTCTGGATTTTGATAACTAGTATAGTCCCAATTCTGCTCTGAATGCATTGTTTGGGGTTTTGTGTTGTACGTTTAAGTATATTTTTGCAGAATTCTGCATGTAGATTCTCAATTGAGTGTTTGTCACATTTTGTGAATTCTTGGTTGGGGAGTGGACCTCAGACCTCACAACAATAGAGGGCAATGGGTTCTATAACTGATTTGAAGTATATATATTTTTTGCCAGATCCTAATTGGGATGTCGAGTTTTATGTTCCTTTTGATGGCATGAAGGCCCTTGCCTTATCTCAGATCGTTCACAGCCTTGTGTAAGTTAACTGTGGTGTTGTTTAGGCCGAGGTAGATATAATTATATGTGTGCTCTAGGGCAACGGTGTCTAGATTAGAATTTGTACTTTTTGTTCTGGCAACTGGGCCTTTTGGAGCTGCATTATTTGTTGTACTGAGATTCTGTAATTGGCTGGAAATATAGGTGCTGCTGTAGGCACCAGATCATCTGTAAACAGACATTTGATTTCTCAGTCCAGTATGGGGAGGCCGGTTGCTGCTGACTGTTCCAGTGCCCATGCCAATTTATTGATATACCGTATGTTCAGAAAGTATTCATACCCCTTGACTTATTCCACATGTTACAACCTGATTTCAAAATTGATTAATTAACCTCTCTGGGATATGTTTTCACAGGCCAAAAGCCTGTGAAAATGCAGAGCGCCAAATTCAAATAAATTACTATAAAAATCAAACTTTCATAAAATCACACATGTAAGATACCAAATTAAAGCTACACGTGTTGTGAATCCAGCCAACATGTCAGATTTCAAATAGGCTTTTCGGCGAAAGCAAACAATGCTATTATCTGAGGTTAGCACCTCCGTAAACAAAGAGAGAGAACATATTTCAACCCTGCAGGCACGACACAACACAAAAATATAAATCATGCCTTACCTTTGACGAGCTTCTTCTGCTGGCACTCCAATATGTCCCATAAACATCACAAATGGTCCTTTTGTTAGATTAATTCCGTCGATATATATCCAAAAATGTCAATTTATTTGGCTTGTTTGATCTAGAAAGAACACCAGAAACAACACACTTCCACAACGTGACTACAAAATATCTCAAAAGTTACCTGTTAACTTTGCCAAAACATTCCAAACTACTTTTGTAATACAACTTTAGGTATTTTTTAAAGTAAATAATTGATTAAATTGAGGACGGGAGGATCTGTGTTCAATAAAGGAAGAAAACAAACTGACGCTACCTTTCTGGTCACACGCCTCTATCTAACAGTACACTTGAAGTGACCCTCGTTTTGAACAGGGCTACTTCATTACACAAAGGAAAAACCTCAACCGATTTCTAAAGACTGACATCCAGTGGAAGCGGTAGGAACTGCAAGAAGGTCCCTTAGAAATCTGGATTCCCAATGAAATTCATTGAAAAGAGTCACCTCCAAAAAAAAATGTTGAATGGTTTGTCCTCAGGGTTTTGCCTGCTACATAGGTTCTGTTAAACTCAGACATGATTCAAACAGTTTTAGAAATGTCAGAGTATTCTATCCAAATCTACTAATAATATGCATATCTTATCTTCTGGGCCTGAGTAGCAGGTAGTTGAATTTGGGCATGCATTTCATCCGGATGTGAAAATACTGCCCCCTGTCACCAAGAAGTTAAATTTAAAAAAATTCAAAGATCTACACATACTACCCCATAATGACAAAGTGAAAACATGTTTTTTGACATTTTTGCAAATCTATTGAAAATTACACCAGGGATGCAAATGATTCACCTTTTTGGCAAAAATGTCCGTTTTGAATCCGATATAGGTGGCCTATGGGATTTATGTGACTCCAATGAGAAGTTTGGGAGTGGGGGTGGGTGGCTTTTGCTCACTACTGGCTGTATGCAAACGAGTGATTCGTGTTTGGAGCAATGCTGGCTATATCCAAGGCTCAGCCAATCATTCGCACAACAGAATGCAGCACGCCACTGAAGAGAGAAGAGACAACCAAGTTTCTAGTTACAGCATCAGCGCGTGCTCTGGAAAGACAGCAGTAGGGTGCAAAGGCAGTTTGTTAGTTACAGCAGTGCGTCCCTGAACCATAACGAAGAGGTAGGTGATAGTCGACCGATTAATCGGAATGGCCAATTTAATTAAGGCCGATTTCAAATTTTCATAATAATCGGTAATGGTCATTTTTGGACACCGATCATGGCTGATTACATTGCACTCCACGAGGAGACTGCGGGGCAGGCTGACTACCTGCTATGCAAGTGCAGCAAGGAGCCAAGTTAAGGTGTTAGCTAGCATTAAACGTATCTTATAAAAACAATCAATCTTAACATAATCACTAGCTAACTACACATAGTTGATGATATTACTAGTTTAACTCTTTTGGGATAGGGGGCAGCATTTTCACTTTTGGATGAATAGCGTGCCCAGAGTGAACTGCCTCCTACTCAGTCCCAGATGCTAATATATGCATATTATTATTAGTATTGGATAGAAAACACACTGAAGTGTTTGAATGATGTCTGTGAGTATAACAGAACTCATATGGCATGAGAAATCCAACCAGGAAGTGGGAAATCTGAGGTTTGTAGTTTTTCAAAGCTAGGCCTACTGAATATACAGTGGGATATGGATGAAGTTGCACTTCCTACGGCTTCCACTTGATGTCAACCGTCTTTAGCAACTTGAATGAGGATTCTACTATAAAGGAGGGGCTCATAAAACCTGTGAGTCAGTGGTCTGGCAGAGTGTCTCAGGCTCGTGACGCGCACTCCCGACAGAGTTACCTCTCGATCCAGTGCTTTTCTTCATACATAGGAATTCTCCGGTTGGAAGCTTATTGATGTTTTATGTTAACATCCTAAAGATTGATTCCATACATCATTTGACTTGTTTCTGCGGTTGCATTAAGGAGAAGTCTATCTTTAATTCTGTGAATAACAGTTGCATCTTTTATCAATGTTTTTATTATGAGTATTTCTGCAAAATCACTGGATGTTTTGGTATCAAAACATTACTACACGTAACACGCCAATGTAAACTGAGATTTTTGGATATAAATATGCACATTATCGAACAAAACATGCATGCATTGTGTAACATGATGTCCTATGAGTGTCATCTGATGAAGATCATCAAAGGTTAGTGTTGAATTTTATCTATATTTCTGCTTTCTGTGACTCCTATCTTTGGCTGGGAAAATGGCGGTGTGTTTTTTCGACTTGACTATGACCTAACATAATCATATGTTGTGCTTTCGCTGTAAAGCATTTTTGAAATCGGACACGATGGGTAGATTAACAAGATGTTTATCTTTCATTTGCTGTATTGGACTTGTTAACTAGCTTGTCCTGCGTTAAATTAACAGGCACCGCATCGATTATATGTATCATTGAATCATAAACTACTTTGCCAAACGGTTATTTAACAAGGGAATTTGCGAAAAATGCACTGTAGATGCACCAATCTGTACCTAACCATAAACATCAACGCCTTTCTTAGAATGAATACACAAGTATATATTTTTAAACCTGCATATTTAGTTACTATTGCCTGCAAACATGAATTACTTTTAACTAGGGAAATTGTGTCACTTCTCTTGCGTTCTGTGCAACAGAGTCAGGCTATATGCAACAGTTTGGGCCGCCGTTGTAAACTGTGTGAAGACCAACTTCGCCAAACGGGGGATGAACAAAAGCGCATTTGCAAATTGCACGAATGTGTCTAACCATAAACATCAATGCCAGAAATATATTATTTTAAATCTGCATATTTAGTTAAAATAAATCCAGGTTAGCAGGCAATATTAAACTAGGGAAATTGTCACTTCTCTTGCGTTCATTGCATGCAGAGTCAGGATATATGAAACAGTTTGGGTCGTCTGGCTCGTTGCGAACTAATTTGCCAGAATTGTATGTAATTATGACAACATTTAAGGTTGTGCAATGTAACAGGAATATTTAGACTTATGGATGTCACCCGTTAGATAAAATACGTAACGGTTCCGTATTTCACTGAAAGAATAAACATTTTGTTTTCAAAATTATAGTTTCCGGGTTTGACCGTATTAATGACCTACGGCTTGTATTTCTGTGTGTTATGTTATAATTAAGTCTATGATTTGATAGAGCAGTCTGACGGAGCGGTGGTAGGCAGCAGCAGGCTCGTAAGCATTCATTCAAACAGCACTTTAGTGCGTTTTGCCAGCAGCTCTTCGCAATGCTTCAAGCATTGAGCTGTTTCAAACGCTAATAGTGTTTCAAACGTCATTCGCTCTGAGACTTCGTGGTTGTTCCCCTTACTCTGCATCGGTAACGCTGCTTCGAGGGTGGCTGCTTCGATGGTGGCTGTCGGAGGGGCCGGAAGCCATACTGTTACACTGGCAATACTAAAGTGTCTATAAGAACATCCAATAGTCAAAGGTATATGAAGTACAAATGGTATAGAGAGAAATAGTCCTATAATTCCTATAATAACTATAACTTAAAACTTCTTAAGTGGGAGTATTGAAGACTCATGTTAAAAGGAACCACCAGCTTTCATATGTTCTGAGCAAGGAACTTAACCTCTTGGAACTTCCCATCTCGGATCCGGGAGAATTATCATCAACTGCACTAATTAGCATAGCGCAACGGTCAAAAAACATTACTAGAAAATATTCATATTCATGAAATCACAAGTGAAATATAGTGAAACACAGCTTAGCCTTTTGTTAATCACCCTGTCATCTCAGATTTTGAAATGATGCTTTACAGCCAAAGCAAGACAAGCATTTGTAAGTTTATTGATAGCCTAGCATAGCATTATGTCCAGCTAGCAGCAGGAAGCTTGGTCACGAATCAGAAAAGCAATCAAATTAACCGTTTACCTTTGAGCTTTGGATGTTTTCACTGACGAGACTTCCAGTTAGACAGCAAATGTTCCTATTGTTCCATAAAAATTATTTTTATACCCAAAATACTTCCGTTTGTTGGTCACATTATGTTGAGAAATCCTCCGGAAATAGCGGTCATGACAACCATTTTTTCCCCTCCAAATTATGTCCATAATATCGACAGAAACATGGCAAACGGTTTTTATATTCAATCCTCAAGGTGTTTTTCAAATATCTTTTCGATAATATATCAACCGCGACAATTGGCTTTTCAGTAGGAGTGAGAGAATTACTACCTCTGTCTTTTACGCAAGAATCACTCAGAGCCCTCAGCTGGCCACTGACGCAATGTAGTCGTTTACGCTCATTCTTCAAAATAAAAGCCTGAAACGACGTCTAAAGGCTGTAGACACCTTAGGGAAGCCACAGAAAAAAGAATCTGGTTGATATCCCTTTCAATGGGCAATAGGAATGCATAGAAAAACAGGGGTTTCAAAATAAGAGGCACTTCCTGATTGGATTTTCCTCAGGGTTTCGCCTGCAATATCAGTTCTGTTATACTCACGGACAATATTTTGACAGTTTTGGAAACTTTAGTGTTTTCTTTCCTAATCTGCATATTCTAGTGTCTGGGCCTGAGAAATATGCAGTTTAATGTGGGTATGTTTTTCAACCAAACATCAAAATCCTGCCCCATACACTCAACAGGTTAAAGATCATTTGTTGGGTAGAGAGATGTTATCATTAACTATATATTATTGCACACAGTGAGGTCATGCAACTTCTTAAGCACATTTTTACTCCTGAACTTATTTAGGCTTGCCATGACAAAGAAGTTGAATACTTATTGACTCAAGACATTTCAACTTTACATTTTTTATTAATTTGTAAAAGTGTCAAAATTTTCCACTTTACATTATGGGGTATTGTGTGTAGGCCAGTGACAACATCTCCGTTGAATCCATTTTAAATTCAGACTGTAACACAATGTGGAAAGTGAAGGGTTGTGAATACATGTTGCAGAGGGTGGTGCTCAAGCTGCCCTGAGAACGCTAGATAAGCAATAATCTGTATCGGCGTTGAAAAATCATAATCGGTCGACCTCGATTACATACATTGTCATGTTTTTCTATCACTTTGTAAAGCAGATCAAATTGAGTCAAAATATTTTTTGAGATCAACAAAGCATGAGACAAATGTTTTTGTTTGTCAGTAATGGTATGTAGGTTGTATATATGTTGTCTGTCATACGGTATTTTGATAAGGAGCCAATTTATTCACTGAGGAAATATTTGCAGTCTGCTGTTAGTACTGCAGATACTTTTTCCAAGGTTGCTTTTGATGCAGATTTCACAAATTATTGGTCAAATTCATCTCCACTTTTGTGGTTTGGGGTGACCAGACAATGGTTCCAAATTTTGGGGTTAGATACTAGAGCTGGGGATGTTAGCCCATTTGAATTTGTGGTCTGTATACACAATGAATGTACAAAACATTAGGAACACCTGCTCGTTCCATAAGACTGACCAGGTGAAACCTATGATAACTTATTGATGGCACCTGTTAAATCCACTTCCATCAGATGAAGGGGAGAAGACTGGTTAAGGGGAGGTAGGTAGCCTAGTGGTTAGAGCATTGAACCAGTAACCGAAAGGTTGTTAGATTGAATCCCCGAGCTGACAAGGTAAAAACCTGTCATTCTGCCCCTGAAAGACGGCAGTCCCAGCATCCCAGCCAAATCTGTCATTCTGCCCCTGAAAGACAGCAGTCCCAGCATCCCAGCCAAATCTGTCATTCTGCCCCTGAAAGACAGCAGTCCCAGCATCCCAGCCAAATTGTTTGCCGCATGCATATAACAAATATTACACATCAAGACTCCAGGAGGGATTTCTCTGTGTTACCAAGCCAAGTTGATTTTGGAAGAAGTTAACCACTTAGCTAGATATCTAACTAGCTACTAAATTGGCTAACCAAATGCACAACTGCAGAGCATTTAGCACATTTTAGAATGTTAACCTAATCGTTTTAAGAAATCTAGCTGGTAACATTTAGTGGTGAATTCCATACTGTAACTAGGTCACCTGGGGCGTGCTGCACTACAGTGAGTGACACAAGGCTCCGGTATCTCATAGTTGTGCTTGTAAACAAATACCACAAAATTATCATTAATTTTCAGAATGAAAAATAGTGATTAGTGAAATCTTTATCTCCTAGCATGTTGCTCAAGTTGTCTGCAGTTATTTAAAGTAACTACAAATATTAAAATGTGTAAAAAAAAAAAAATAGTTTCAACCGTTTTAAAGATATATATATTTTTTAATCAATTTGTCGTATACGGTATACGTCCCAAGCCTAATATGTAGCACACAGGACACAATGTACCTTCCCTGTTTCACTCCTGGTAGTTTGGTGGTTTTGATTCCCAGCTCTCTAACCTAAAGTGCAACCAGTGGGTCTGTCTCCCAGGCCAAAGGCAGATTACTTCAGACCTTGTATATTCCAGCATGAAATGGTAAAAGCTTAATTTTCCAAAGTGTCCAGTGTTATTTGTGTAGTTTAGTTTTGGACCATTAGGTTTGAGCAGAGCATGTTGAGCATCTGGTCAATGCCTCTTACTCTCTCTGCCGACCTGGGTGGAAATGCAAAGCAGGGGGACAGAGCGTGTGAACGAGCCAGTGAGAGATGAGTCCTTTTCATTGTGTAGGAAGTAACATGAGCTTCCTGAGGAATGTGTCAGCAGAGCCTCCCCACCCCCACTTCTTTCTCTGCTCTCACTCCATCCCACTGCCCTTATCCCTCTCCTCTCCTACCCTCCTCCGCAGTGCTGTCACTCCTCCTGCCACTTTCATCCAGAGGAAGAGGGAGGAGCCAGTGACAGCGCAGGGGTCAGCAGATGGGGGAGGTGTGTGAGTTGGGGGAGGGGGGAAAGTATGCATGTGAGGGAGATGGAAGTGTGTGTTTCTGTTTGTTTGTGTGTGGAGGGAGTGGGTAATCTTGTGGAGTAAAATGGCTGCTAATGGTAATCAAGGCAAGGCTTCCTCATTTAGCCTCCAGGCCTGACGAGCACTGGAATGAGGCACAGCAAAAAGGCTGTGTCACTGACAGCTAAATGAGCTCCAATCAACTGGGGCTAAGTCCCTTCTTTGCAACCTTCCTCCATTCTGTGATGGCTAGGCCAGTCATTTTAATTTAGCATGATGGCAGCACATTTATTCAACCTCCACCCTATACTGTAAGGGTGGACTAAATAAACCCTTCTCTGTCTAATTGCTCCAGGCAGAAGTTTTCAACTCTGAAATTGGGTTATCAGATTTCCCCCAACCCAGGTCTCAACCATGAGGTGGGGAAAATTGAACTAATCCTAGACATGCCTACCCACACCTACCCAGTCAAACGTGGTCTTGACCCTGTCCTCTCTCCTCAGAGGGAAAATAACCTCAGTGTTCGCCTCCTGCTCTATTAGTCCTGATATATTAGTATCTTAGCACCTAGGTGTTTACTCTTAGTCCTGGATGTATTAGTATCTTAGCACCTAGGTGTTTACTCTATTAGTCCTGGATGTATTAGTATCTTAGCACCTAGGTGTTTACTCTTAGTCCTGATGTATTAGTATCTTAGCACCTAGGTGTTTACTGTATTAGTCCTGGATGTATTAGTATCTTAGCACCTAGGTGTTTACTGTATTAGTCCTGATGTATTAGTATCTTAGCACCTAGGTGTTTACTCTATTAGTCCTGATGTATTAGTATCTTAGCACCTAGGTGTTTACTCTATTAGTCCTGATGTATTACTACACTGAGCTAATATATAAAGTGTCCTTTGCACTGTGTCAAGTGGCAGTTTGGCTTAAACCGATGAGGAGAGAGTGGACTTATTTGTCCCCTGCTTGCCTAGCCAGCTTCACTGACATAGGTGGAGTGCGAGGCTTCAGGCAAGAGGGGGATGGTCCGTGAGCCAATGGCAGGTAGCAGGCTGGCTTTTGACCTTGTTTGTGTGCTTGGTCATCCTGGGAGAAAGCTGAGCTATTAATAGCTGCCCGTTGTCTCCTGTGTCATCACTCCTCTTGCTGCCACACCCACAGATGGGTGTGACGTGGTGTGTCCTAGATTTGTTTGCACTGCACACAGCTGTCAGGAAGGAAGCACACCTGCAGCCACCTCACCTGTGTGTGTTTCTCTCCCTGAATGCAAACAAACTAAACCATGTGTTAACCCTTAAAGGCTCAGACACACAAAGTGTTTGCTGGCTAAGAGTACCCCTGAACAGAATTTGCTGACCGTGTGCGCACCTATTTTGAAAAAAAATGTCGTCAGACGTCTACAGCGGGTCGTCCCTAAAACAACGCGCAGAGGAACGCTATGCATTTAGAGGCGTGGTACTACAATGTCTCCTGCTCATACTGAAAGGACAGAAGTACCTTCAGCCCCCAATCAGCACACACCTCTCACCATTCCATCTGTTTATCTTGTTGCTTACTCTCTCTCTGCATTGAGGCACCTCCCCTCCCAAGCCAGTGACATGACTGAGATAACCGTACCTTGTTAATGTCTCCAGAGTTATTGCAGGCACTATGCTGAAGCTCTGTGTATATACTCCTGTGTACATGCATTGCCCTTTTGCAAGTATGCAAAAGCGTGTGTGGGGGGGGGCAGGAGGAGGAGGAAGTGTCAGGGGGTCTAGCTGTGTATGACTCTTCTCACCAGCGAACGGCAGATCTCCTGTAACTCCCCCTCGGACCTTCTTCCTTCCCTCTCCTCCTGCTGGAGGACCACATGCCTAAATGCCACCCAGTGCACCTCAGACACTGAATTCCAGTGGTCCACTTGGACGAATCTCACTTGTTAATGTAGTTAAGCACCATAATGGCCGACTGGTATTTTAGCCCTACATACTTGAGCCACCATCTTCTAAAACCTAGTATTTCACATCCGGCCATGATTGGAAGTCACATAGGGCGGCGCGCTATTGGCCCAGCGTCGTCCGGGTTTGGCCGGGGTTGGCGTCATTGTAAATAAGAACTTGTTCTTGCCTAGTTAAATAAAGATTACGTTTTAAAAAACAATTCTATAACAGCGTTGGTTAGAGGCATTAGCCCTCTGTGTTGCTGCCTCCGCTACCTTCCTCCTCCCCTGGTTGCATACACACAGCCTTGAACCCTGCCCACAAGCCATTGTTACTGAAGAGCAGTATTAAGGAGTACGCAGGATAGTAGGGAAGAGAAGGAGTGGTTAGGAGAGAAAGGGAGACTTGATAGTAGGGTAGAGAAGGAGTGGTTAGGAGAGAAAGGGAGACTTGATAGCTGGGTAGAGAAGGAGTGGTTAGGAGAGAAAGGGAGACTTGATAGCGGGGTAGAGAAGGAGTGGTTAGGAGAGAAAGAGAGACTTGATAGTGGGGTAGAGAAGGAGTGGTTAGGAGAGAAAGGGAGACTTGATAGTGGGGTAGAGAAGGAGTGGTTAGGAGAGAAAGGGAGACTTGGGGCGGCAGGGTAGCCTAGTGGTTAGAGCGTTGGACTAGTAACCGGAATGTTGCGTGTTCAAACCCCAGAGCTGACAAGGTACAAATCTGTCGTGCTGCCCTTGAACAGGCAGTTAACCCACTGTTCCCAGGCCGTCATTGAAAATAAGAATGTGTTCTTAACTGACTTTCCTAGTTAAATAAAGGTCAAATAAAATTAAAATCAAAACTTGATAGCGGGGTAGAGGAGTGGTTAGGAGAGAAAGGGAGACTTGATAGTGGGGTAGAGAAGGAGTGGTTAGGAGAGAAAGGGAGACTTGATAGCGGGGTAGAGGAGTGGTTAGGAGAGAAAGGGAGACTTGATAGCGGGGGAGAGAAGGAGTGGTTAGGAGAGAAAGGGAGACTTGATAGTGGGGTAGAGAAGGAGTGGTTAGGAGAGAAAGGGAGACTTGATAGCGGGGTAGAGAAGGAGTGGTTAGGAGAGAAAGGGAGACTTGATAGCGTGGGAGAGAAGGAGTGGTTAGGAGAGAAAGGGAGACTTGATAGCGGGGTAGAGAAGGAGTGGTTAGGAGAGAAAGGGAGACTTGATAGCGGGGTAGAGAAGGAGTGGTTAGGAGAGAAAGGGAGACTTGATAGCGGGGTAGAGAAGGAGTGGTTAGGAGAGAAAGGGAGACTTGATAGCGGGGTAGAGAAGGAGTGGTTAGGAGAGAAAGGGAGACTTGATAGCGGGGGAGAGAAGGAATGGTTAGGAGAGAAAGGGAGACTTGATAGCGGGGGAGAGAAGGAGTGGTTAGGAGAGAGACTTGATAGCGGGGTAGAGAAGGAGTGGTTAGGAGAGAAAGGGAGACTTGATAGTAGGGTAGAGAAGGAGTGGTTAGGAGAGAAAGGGAGACTTGATAGTAGGGTAGAGAAGGAGTGGTTAGGAGAGAAAGGGAGACTTGATAGTAGGGTAGAGAAGGAGTGGTTAGGAGAGAAAGGGAGACTTGATAGCGGGGGAGAGAAGGAGTGGTTAGGAGAGAGACTTGATAGCGGGGTAGAGAAGGAGTGGTTAGGAGAGAAAGGGAGACTTGATAGTAGGGTAGAGAAGGAGTGGTTAGGAGAGAAAGGGAGACTTGATAGCGGGGGAGAGAAGGAGTGGTTAGGAGAGACTTGATAGCGGGGTAGAGAAGGAGTGGTTAGGAGAGAAAGGGAGACTTGATAGCGGGGTAGAGAAGGAGTGGTTAGGAGAGAAAGGGAGACTTGATAGCGGGGGAGAGAAGGAATGGTTAGGAGAGAAAGGGAGACTTGATAGCGGGGGAGAGAAGGAGTGGTTAGGAGAGAGACTTGATAGCGGGGTAGAGAAGGAGTGGTTAGGAGAGAGACTTGATAGCGGGGTAGAGAAGGAGTGGTTAGGAGAGAAAGGGAGACTTGATAGTAGGGTAGAGAAGGAGTGGTTAGGAGAGAAAGGGAGACTTGATAGCGGGGGAGAGAAGGAGTGGTTAGGAGAGAGACTTGATAGCGGGGTAGAGAAGGAGTGGTTAGGAGAGAAAGGGAGACTTGATAGTAGGGTAGAGAAGGAGTGGTTAGGAGAGAAAGGGAGACTTGATAGCGGGGTAGAGAAGGAGTGGTTAGGAGAGAAAGGGAGACTTGATAGTGGGGTAGAGAAGGAGTGGTTAGGAGAGAAAGGGAGACTTGATAGCGGGGTAGAGAAGGAGTGGTTAGGAGAGAAAGGGAGACTTGATAGCGGGGGAGAGAAGGAGTGGTTAGGAGAGAAAGGGAGACTTGATAGCGGGGTAGAGAAGGCGTGGTTAGGAGAGAAAGGGAGACTTGATAGCGGGGGAGAGAAGGAGTGGTTAGGAGAGAGACTTGATAGCGGGGTAGAGAAGGAGTGGTTAGGAGAGAAAGGGAGACTTGATAGTAGGGTAGAGAAGGAGTGGTTAGGAGAGAAAGGGAGACTTGATAGCGGGGGTGAGAAGGAGTGGTTAGGAGAGAGACTTGATAGCGGGGTAGAGAAGGAGTGGTTAGGAGAGAAAGGGAGACTTGATAGTAGGGTAGAGAAGGAGTGGTTAGGAGAGAAAGGGAGACTTGATAGCGGGGTAGAGAAGGAGTGGTTAGGAGAGAAAGGGAGACTTGATAGCGGGGTAGAGAAGGAGTGGTTAGGAGAGAAAGGGAGACTTGATAGCGGGGTAGAGAAGGAGTGGTTAGGAGAGAAAGGGAGACTTGATAGCGGGGTAGAGAAGGAGTGGTTAGGAGAGAAAGGGAGACTTGATAGCGGGGTAGAGAAGGAGTGGTTAGGAGAGAAAGGGAGACTTGATAGCGGGGTAGAGAAGGAGTGGTTAGGAGAGAAAGGGAGACTTGATAGCGGGGTAGAGAAGGAGTGGTTAGGAGAGCAAGGGAGACTTGATAGCGGGGTAGAGAAGGAGTGGTTAGGAGAGAAAGGGAGACTTGATAGCGGGGGTAGAGAAGGAGTGGTTAGGAGAGAAAGGGAGACTTGATAGCGGGGTAGAGAAGGAGTGGTTAGGAGAGAAAGGGAGACTTGATAGCGGGGTAGAGAAGGAGTGGTTAGGAGAGAAAGGGAGACTTGATAGCGGGGGTAGAGAAGGAGTGGTTAGGAGAGAAAGGGAGACTTGATAGCGGGGTAGAGAAGGAGTGGGTTAGGAGAGAAAGGGAGACTTGATAGCGGGGTAGAGAAGGAGTGGTTAGGAGAGAAAGGGAGACTTGATAGCGGGGTAGAGAAGGAGTGGTTAGGAGAGAAAGGGAGACTTGATAGCGGGGTAGAGAAGGAGTGGTTTAGGAGAGAAAGGGAGACTTGATAGCGGGGTAGAGAAGGAGTGGTTAGGAGAGAAAGGGAGACTTGATAGCGGGGTAGAGAAGGAGTGGTTAGGAGAGAAAGGGAGACTTGATAGCGGGGTAGAGAAGGAGTGGTTAGGAGAGAAAGGGAGACTTGATAGCGGGGTAGAGAAGGAGTGGTTAGGAGAGAAAGGGAGACTTGATAGCGGGGTAGAGAAGGAGTGGGTTAGGAGAGAAAGGGAGACTTGATAGCGGGGTAGAGAAGGAGTGGTTAGGAGAGAAAGGGAGACTTGATAGCGGGGTAGAGAAGGAGTGGTTAGGAGAGAAAGGGAGACTTGATAGCGGGGTAGAGAAGGAGTGGTTAGGAGAGAAAGGGAGACTTGATAGCGGGGTAGAGAAGGAGTGGTTAGGAGAGAAAGGGAGACTTGATAGCGGGGTAGAGAAGGAGCGGAGACAGGAGAAGAGGTTGAGAGTCTGACTAAGTGGAAAGAGATGGAGAAGGAAAGAGGGGTGAGAGAACGGGGGAAAGGGACATTAGGTCGACAGAGAAAAGCAAGAGAATGAGAGCGAAGGGATGAAGAAGCTGATCAATAAGATGGAACAGTAGAATGAAAGGAGAGAGCTAGAGCCTCTGATTGTTAGAGGGAGATGCATTGGAGAGGAGCAGACCGAGAGGAGCAAGTCTGTGGTTGACTAGGAGGGGGGGAAGATGGAGAAGCTTATCTAACCAAGATGAGAGAAACAGGGAAACGCAATGGAGTTATATAGTTATGTACACTGAACAAACCTATAAATGCAACATGTGAAGTGTTGGTCCTATGTTTCATGAGCTGAAAGAAAAATATCCCAGAAATGTTCCATAAGCACAAAAAGCCTATTTCTGTCAAATGTGTTTACATCCCTGTTAGTGAGCATTTCTTCTTTGCCAAGATAATCCATCCACCTGACGGGGGTGGCATAACATGAAGCTGATTAAACAGCATGATCATTACACAGATTCACCTTGCGCTGGGGACAGTAGGGCACTCTAAAATGTGCAGTTTTATGTCACAACACAATGCCACAGATCTTTCACATTTTGAGGGAGCATGCAATGTTCACCAGAGCTGTTGCCAGAGAAATAAATGTTCATTTCTCTACCAATGTCGTTTTAGAGCATTTGCCAGTACGTCCAACCGGCCTCACAACCGTAGACCATATGTAACTATGCCAGCTCAGGACCCCCACATCCGGCTTCTTCACCTGCGGGATCGGCCGAGACCAGCCACCCGGTTTGTACATGAAACTGTGGGTTTGCACAACCAAAGAATTTCTGCACAAATTGTCAGAAACAGTCAGGGAAGCTCATCTGCGTGGTCGTTGTCCTCACTAGGGTCTTGACCTGACTGCAGTTCAGCGTCATTAGACTTCAGTGCTCACCTTCGATGGCCACTGGCACGCTGGAGAAGTGTGCTCTTCGTGAATGAATCCCAGTTTCATCTGTACCGGGCTGGTAGCAGACAGCATGTATGGTGTCGTGTGGGTGAGCGGTTTGCTGATGTCTACGTTGTGAACAGAATGCCCCATGGTGGCGGTGGGGTAATGGTATAGACAGGCAAGAGCTATGGACAACGAACACAACTGCATTTTATTTATGTCAATTTGAATACACAGAGATACCGTGACGACATCCTGAGCCCCATTGTTGTGCCATTCATCCACTGCCATCACGTTTCAGCATACTGTTATGTTCCCATGTCACAAGGATCTGTACACAATTCCTGGAAGCTGAAATGTCAGTTCATCCATGGCTTGAATACTCATCAAACATATCACCCACTGAGCATGTTTGGGATGCTCTGGATCGACGTGTACGACAGCTTTTTCCAGTTCCGGCCAATATCCAGCAACTTCACACAGCCATTGAAGAGTGGGAAAACATTCCACAGGCCACAACAGCCTGATCAACTCTATGTAAAGGAGATGTGTCGCGCTGCATGAGGCAAATGGTCCCACCAGATACTGACTGGTTTTCTGATTCATCTTCTTTTTTTAAGATCGCTGTGACCAGCAGATGCACATTTGTATTCAGTCATGTCGAATTCATAGATTAGGGCCTAATTCATTCACTCAAATAGTTCATTTAAGGAAATCAGACAAACTCAGTAAAATCTTTTGAAATTGTTTCATGTTGCATTTAATTTTTGTTGAGTGTAGCAGCAGTAGGAGGAGAAGAGGAGATAAGTGATAGAGGGAGAGGAGTAGAGTGTCTGAGTAGAGCAGATGGCTCCAGCCTGTGGAGTCCAGCCAGAGGAACAGGTGCGGATCACGTGACCGCGGGTTACCAGGGCGATGTGATTGCTCTTGGCTGCAAATGAAAGTAGAGGGGGACCCTAGAGTAGAGCCAGCAAGGGAGTGAGCTAAGGAGGGGGGGGGGGGGGGGGTTGACTGCTCGCCTCCAGGGCTTTGTGTAATCTGTGGCAGGGAGGAGCGGCGCGGTCTCTCGCTCTCTGTGGAAAGAGACACACAGCTTCCCTCTCCTCTTCCCTTCTCTAGCTGTTCATGTTTCAACCGTCCGTCATCCAGCCTCAAGGAAATTAATTGACCTCAAACTGTTCATTTAAAACATGGCATCTCCAAGATGGTTACTAGAAATCCCACAACTTCCATCTCATTGTGTATCTGAACATCAACCAGTGTATCCTAACTCCAGTCCTTCAGTGCAAACATGTATGCTGTTGAGTGTACCCGAGGCCTGGGGTTGGGAAACACTGTTTCATGTGTTGTTGACTTCATACTATCAGAGACAAGAAGCACTGCTGACTGTAATACCTGTTTTAAGATGATGACATGAGATGGTGTTCACTCATCAGTCCTTCTCTACATATTCTCCACCTCTTTCATATCAACCTCTCGTTCATCCTTCTCTTCCTAATCCCTTCCATCCTCTTGTCGCTCTTTCATCTTCATCCCACCCTCTCCTCTTCTGTCGGTCTTTCATCCTTCTCCTAACCCCTCTTCCCCTTCTGCCTCTAGAAGCACTAAGAAGGTGGAGTCAGCGGAGGGCAGTGGCAGCAGTGTGAAGGAGACGAAGAGGATGAGGGAGCCCTCGGTCAGCTCCGATGAGGACGATGACGGTGTCCAGGTACACACACACACACACACACCCCCACTGTAACGTTAGTGACACACACAGTAACATCAGTTCTGAGCTAACCTAACATAGCAGGTGTAAAATAAATGCTTGAAACTAGATCCCCTACATACTGGCCTGAAACTAGATCCCCTACATACTGGCCTGAAACTAGATCCCCTACATACTGGCCTGAAGCTAGATCCCCTACATACTGGCCTGAAACTAGATCCCCTACATACTGGCCTGAAACTAGATCCCCTACATACTGGCCTGAAGCTAGATCCCCTACATACTGGCCTGAAGCTAGATCCCCTACATACTGGCCTGAAGCTAGATCCCCTATACACTGGTCTTAACCTCTTTACACTTTTTCTCGTTATCTCCTGCACTGTTCAACCAATCCGGTAAATGTGGAGGAGAAGACTGAGTCTCCTTTTTAACATCCAAAAGTGGAAGTCATGTTCCATTTCCTCTGAAAACCAGAACATCCGGTTGTTGGGGGACTCTGCAGAGGCTAGTTGTAAACACACACCGTAACATCGGTGGTACAGTAGACGGACAAACACTTTCCAAATTAAATGCAAAAAAGTTATCCAATGTTGGCATGAGCCTGGGGGTGGCAATATGTGACAATATAAGCAAGCAGCACTTTTCTACAAACATCCGCTATTACTCTTAATCATGGAAGCTAGTGGTGTTTATTGTAGGACAAGTTTGGGATGAAACTGTTCAGCACCACAGAACGCTCGAATAGAAACGTATTGGAACAGAGATTACACATTCAGAACCTCTTAACCCAGGTCTATCTGCGACGTTCTAGACCCTCTATGAAGATGCCGGTGTTCATTTATTGACATACTTCTGGTCTTAATTGTTTGAATCAATTATTTAGCCATACAAAAGTAGTGTACTATATAGGGTCTAGGGTGCATATTGAGACGCTTTCTGACTCTAATTTCTACCGGCATTCTTGTTCAATTTTGGACTGGTCCTGTGGTTTTGGACTGGTCCTGTGGTTTTGGACTGGTCCTGTGGTTTTGGACTGGTTCTTTGTTTTGGACTGGTCCTGGCATTTTTCAGGAGTGATTTTAATCAAAATATTGTGACACACTCCTCCACTCTGATGCAGGCATATGGGAGCTATTAGCAGCAAATTACTAAACCAACCCAAATATCCAGGTGACCCAGCTGGCTGATACTGGGGCACTGTCCAATGTTCAGCAGTAGGCACTGTCCAATGTTCAGCAGTAGGCACTGTCCAATGTTCAGCAGTAGGCACTGTCCAATGTTCAGCAGTAGGCACTGTCCAATGTTCAGCAGTAGGCACTGTCCAATGTTCAGCAGTAGGCACTGTCCAATGTTCAGCAGTAGGCACTGTCCAATGTTCAGCAGTAGGCACTGTCCAATGTTCAGCAGTAGGCACTGTCCAATGTTCAGCAGTAGGCACTGTCCAATGTTCAGCAGTAGGCACTGTCCAATGTTCAGCAGTAGGCACTGTCCAATGTTCAGCAGTAGGCACTGCCTGACCGATGAAATACCATGTCTGCAGCGGTTACGGTTTACCCCTTCAGGACAGACTGAGAGGGCTGCCTGCCTCGCGCTAGACACTGGTCGTGTGGCTTGCTCCTAGGTTAGACTGTGCTGTAGATTGTGGAGGTTGTGGGAGTGATGTGAGCTTACCTGATTTAAAATGAATCTGTCGACGTTTCTCCTGTGATTTATCTATGATCAATAACATACCTGGGTCATGTTCGTTAAACACCAAACAGAAGACAACTGAGGCACCGTCTAAACTCATTGTTTGTATGCACGGCCTAAAATGAACACCTGCCAAATATGGGTGGATTTTGCCATTGTCGGGTAAGATGTCCATTTAACCAGCCACGTTTGCAGGTGCTCAGGGCTCCAGTGTGAGCATTTCACTTGCATTTGTGAATAATAAGTATTATGTTGAAAGTATTTCTGCCGTCTTGTTTCATAACTGGTCAATTAATCACACAACGTCAAAGAACTATGACTCCTATAGCCTATCCCACCTCGCTCTGCAACACTGCTTGGCTGAAGCGCTGAGTGGAAGATTTGTTTTTAGAAGCGCTGTGGACAGGCATAACAGTTGGTCTAGTTTACTGGAAATGAAAGTCGCTCTCCTCGCTCTCCTCACGCCTCGCTCGCTCTCTCGCTCTCCTCACGCCTCGCTCGCTCTCTCGCTCTCCTCACGCCTCGCTCGCTCTCTCGCTCTCCTCAACGCCTCGCTCGCTCTCTCGCTCTCCTCACGCCTCGCTCGCTCTCTCGCTCTCCTCACGCCTCGCTCGCTCTCTCGCTCTCCTCACGCCTCGCTCGCTCTCTCGCTCTCCTCACGCCTCGCTCGCTCTCTCGCTCTCCTCACGCCTCGCTCGCTCTCTCGCTCTCCTCACGCCTCGCTCGCTCTCTCGCTCTCCTCACGCCTCGCTCGCTCTCTCGCTCTCCTCACGCCTCGCTCGCTCTCTCGCTCTCCTCACGCCTCGCTCGCTCTCTCGCTCTCCTCACGCCTCGCTCGCTCTCTCGCTCTCCTCACGCCTCGCTCTCGCTCTCTCGCTCTCCTCACGCCTCGCTCGCTCGCTCTCTCGCTCTCCTCACGCCTCGCTCGCTCTCTCGCTCTCTCACTCTCGCTCGCTCTCTCGCTCTCCTCACGCCTCGCTCGCTCTCTCGCTCTCCTCACGCCTCGCTCGCTCTCTCGCTCTCCTCACGCCTCGCTCGCTCTCTCGCTCTCCTCACGCCTCGCTCGCTCTCTCGCTCTCCTCACGCCTCGCTCGCTCTCTCGCTCTCCTCACGCCTCGCTCGCTCTCTCGCTCTCCTCACGCCTCGCTCGCTCTCTCGCTCTCCTCACGCCTCGCTCGCTCTCTCGCTCTCCTCACGCCTCGCTCGCTCTCTCGCTCTCCTCACGCCTCGCTCGCTCTCTCGCCTCGCTCGCTCTCTCGCCTCCTCTCTCGCCTCGCTCGCCCTCGCTCGCTCTCTCGCTCTCCTCTCGCCCTCGCTCGCTCTCCTCACGCCTCGCTCGCTCTCTCGCCTCGCTCGCTCTCTCGCTCTCCTCTCGCCTCGCTCGCCTCGCTCGCTCTCTCGCTCTCCTCTCGCCTCGCTCGCTCTCTCGCTCTCCTCACGCCTCGCTCGCTCTCCTCACGCCTCGCTCGCTCTCTCGCTCTCGCTACGCCTCGTCAGCTCTCCTCACGCCTCGATCGCTCTCCTCACGCCTCGCTGCTCTTCGCCTCGCTCCTCTCTCGCTCTACCTCGCTCGCTCCTCGCTCTACTCTCGCCTCGCTCGCTCTCTCGCTCTCCTCACGCCTCGCTCGCTCTCCTCACGCCTCGCTCGTCTTCATCGCTCTCATCACGCCTTCGCTCGCTCTCCTCACGCCTCGCTCGCTCTCCTCACGCCTCGCTCGCTCTCTCGCTCTCCTCACGCCTCGCTCGCTCTCTCGCTCTCCTCACGCCTCGCTCGCTCTCTCGCTCTCCTCACGCCTCTCTCGCTCTCCTCACGCCTCGCTCGCTCTCTCGCACTCCTCACGCCTCTCTCGCTCTCTCGCACTCCTCACGCTCTCCTCACGCCTCGCTCGCTCTCTCGCACTCCTCACGCCTCTCTCGCTCTCCTCACGCCTCGCTCGCTCTCTCGCACTCCTCACGCTCTCCTCACGCCTCGCTCGCTCTCTCGCTCTCCTCACGCCTCGCTCGCTCTCTCGCCTCGCTCGCTCTCTCGCCTCGCTCGCTCTCTCGCCTCGCTCGCTCTCTCGCTCTCCTCACGCCTCGCTCGCTCTCCTCACGCCTCGTCTCGCTCTCCTCACGCCTCGCTCGCTCTCTCGCTCTCCTCACGCCTCGCTCGCTCTCTCGCTCTCCTCACGCCTCGCTCGCTCTCTCGCTCTCCTCACGCCTCGCTCTCTCTCTCGCTCTCCTCACGCCTCGCTCGCTCTCTCGCTCTCCTCACGCCTCGCTCGCTCTCTCGCTCTCCTCACGCCTCGCTCGCTCTCTCGCTCTCCTCACGCCTCGCTCGCTCTCTCGCTCTCCTCACGCCTCGCTCGCTCTCTCGCTCTCCTCACGCCTCGCTCGCTCTCTCGCACTCCTCACGCTCTCCTCACGCCTCGCTCGCTCTCTCGTCTCACCTCGCTCGCTCTCTCTTCGCTCTCCGTCTCACGCCTCGCTCGCTCTCTCGCTCTCTTCTCACGCCTCGCTCGCTCTCTCTCTCTCCTCACGCCTCGCTCGCTCTCTCTCTCTCCTCACGCTCGCTCGCTCTCTCGCTCTCCTCACGCCTCGCTCTCTCTCGCTCTCCTCACGCCTCGCTCGCTCTCTCGCTCTCCTCACGCCTCGTCGCTCTCCTCGCTCTCCTCACGCCTCGCTGCTCTTCTCGCTCTCCTCACGCCTCGCTCGCTCTCTCGCTCTCCTCACGCCTCGCTCGCTCTCTCGCCTCGCTCGCTCTCTCGCTCTCCTCTCGCCTCGCTCGCTCGCTCGCTTCTCGCTCTCTCTCGCCTCGCTCGCTCTCCTCACGCCTCGCTCGCTCTCTCGCCTCGCTCGCTCTCTCGCTCTCCTCTCGCCTCGCTCGCCTCGCTCGCTCTCTCGCTCTCCTCTCGCCTCGCTCGCTCTCTCGCTCTCCTCACGCCTCGCTCGCTCTCCTCACGCCTCGCTCGCTCTCTCGCTCTCCTCACGCCTCGCTCGCCTCTCCTCACGCCTCGCTCGCTCTCTACGCCTCGCTCGCTCTCTCGCTTCCTCACGCCTCGCTCGCTCTCTCGCTCTCCTCACGCCTCGCTCGCTCTCTCGCTCTCCTCACGCCTCTCTCGCTCTCCTCACGCCTCGCTCGCTCTCTCGCACTCCTCACCCTCTCTCGCTCTCTCGCACTCCTCACGCTCTCCTCACGCCTCGCTCGCTCTCTCGCCTCCTCACGCCTCTCTCGCTCTCCTCACGCCTCGCTCGCTCTCTCGCACTCCTCACGCTCTCCTCACGCCGCTCGCTCTCTCGCTCTCCTCACGCCTCGCTCGCTCTCTCGCCTCGCTCGCTCTCTCGCCTCGCTCGCTCTCTCGCCTCGCTCGCTCTCTCGCTCTCCTCACGCCTCGCTCGCTCTCCTCACGCCTCGCTCGCTCTCCTCACGCCTCGCTCGCTCTCTCGCTCTCCTCACGCCTCGCTCGCTCTCTCGCTCTCCTCACGCCTCGCTCGCTCTCTCGCTCTCCTCACGCCTCGCTCTCTCTCTCGCTCTCCTCACGCCTCGCTCGCTCTCTCGCTCTCCTCACGCCTCTCTCGCTCTCCTCACGCCTCGCTCGCTCTCTCGCTCTCCTCACGCCTCGCTCGCTCTCTCGCTCTCCTCACGCCTCGCTCGCTCTCTCGCACTCCTCACGCTCTCCTCACGCCTCGCTCGCTCTCTCGCTCTCCTCACGCCTCGCTCGCTCTCTCGCTCTCCTCACGCCTCGCTCGCTCTCTCGCTCTCCTCACGCCTCGCTCGCTCTC